>NW_024465195.1:0-10319 GCF_017591425.1 Ochotona curzoniae | reverse complement strand
GTGGCGCAGTGGTTAAGGTCCTTGCATTGCACGCCTGATTCCCTTTCATTGCTATTGCTATTGTGCTGCTGCAGATAAAGGATTACCGATTCCCTTCTTACATGCAGATTTCATTCCTTTTGGATATATTCCCATCAGTGGGATAGCTGGGTCATATGGCAGGTCCATTTTCAGTTTTCTTAGCAATGTCCATCCTGACTTCCATAGTAATCATATTAGCCCACTCTCCCACCAGCAGTGAAAGAGGATGCCTTTCTCCCAATGTCCACGCCAGCAGGTGTTGTTGGTAGAGTTCTGAATGCAGACTGATCTTAGTGATGTTATTTGGAACCTCAGTGTGCTTTTCATTTGTATGTCCCTGACAGCCAGCAAGCAGCACCTTTTTCATATGTCAATTAGTCGTTTGTATTGATTTCTCTCCTGGGCCTGGCAGCGTGGCCTATTCGCTAAAGTCCTCAACTTCACACCGCCGGGATCCCATATGGGCACCTGTTCCAATGCAGGCAGCCTTGCTTCCCATTCAGCTCCCTGCCTGTGGCCTGGGCAGGCAGTCAAGGATGACCCAAAATTCGGAACCCTGCACCTGCCTAGGAAACCTGGAACAGGCTCCTGTTTCCCTGCTTTGGATCCACAAAGTACCGGTGGTTGTGTTCACATACGGAGTGAATCATTGGATGGAAGGTCTTCCTCTCTGTCTCTCCTGTCATCTGAATATCTGACTTTGTAATAAAACAAATAAATCTTTTAAAAGTATTAATTTCCTTTGCCCATTTCTTCACAGGGTTGTTTGTTCCACTTTTGTTGAGCTTAAGGATTTCTTTGTAAATCTTAGATATTCGACACCTAATGGTTGTTTAGTGTGCAACAGTTTTCTCCCTTTTCATTCGTTACGTCTCCACTTGTTAATTATTTCCTTTGCTGTGTAGAATCATTGTAGTCTAATGTAATCCCATTGGTTTATTTTGGCTTTGACTGCTTAAGCATTTGGTGACTTTTCTAAGAGGTCTTTGTCAATGCTTGACTCTTGTAGAGGGCTTCCAACGTTTTCCTCTAATGGTCTGATGATTTCAGGGTGTAGGTTTATTTTCTTGATCCCTTTAGTTCTGAGTATTGTACAGTGACAGGTAGGGGTCTTGCCTCTTACCTAGGTAGACTGCTATCCTATCGCTCCAACACCATTTGCTGAAGAGACCCGATGTTTCCACTGAATTATTTTCAGTTGTCTTGTTCAAGATTAGGGCTATGCATGTGTGGGCTCTCTTGTGTGGTTTCTAATTGATCTTCCTATCTGTACAAGTATCAGATTATTTTGATGACCACTTCCCTCAAATATGCTGTCTGGAATTGTGATTCCTCCAGTTTGTCTTTTATTAGTCAGGGTTGCTTTGGCTATTTGTGGTCTCTTGTGTTTCCAGAGGAACTCTGTAAGTTTTTTCTACTTCTGAGAAGAATGTTATTGGCATTTTGTTTCTGATCGTGTTGAGTCTAAATATTACTTTTGGTAATAGGTACATTTTGATAATGTTGATCCTGCTGATGCAAGAACATGGTAGATATCTCTTTCATATGTATCTCCTATTTCCTTTTAAAAAAACATTTTAATTTTCATCATCAATTTATTAAACTATCAAAAGTCCAAATTAAGTTGAATAATAAAGACTCTGTGGTGTATCTAATCCATGGGATACTGTACTACCACAAACAAACTGAAATCTTATCATTGCAAAAAAATATATCCAGATGAAGACAATTATACTCAGTATCCCACTGACGCATATATCATACATTGTCTCTGCTATAAAATAACATTCATGCAAAATACCAAAAAAATTATATATAGTTTGACAAGTACATGCATGTGTATCTGGATATATCTACAAATGTATATATATATATATATGTATATATATATATGTATTTGCTATATCCAATATATACAGTAGATATATATAATACATATATACAGTAGATATAATATATTAGTAGATATATACTATCTACTAATATATATTCTTATTTATATATTTATTCAATTATATATGTATAAATAAATATATATCTATGTACACTCAGAGGAACTCAGTGAAATAGAGCTATGTACTGAAACGTAAAGATGTGTGGCCACACAAAGTCAGAGGAAATAAAATCAATGAATCTAAAAAATGGACCAGGGAGCAAACACAGTTGTTTCAACAAATCATCTTGGTAAAATGGATATATACATACAGAACTAAGAAACAACACCCTGTTTCTCATCTTACTAAAATTCAACCCTTAAATCAAACAAAGAACTAATAAACAAACAATATGACAGCATCAAAGTACTGGATGTGCACTTGGCAAAGACAACGGTGTAGTTAAAGACATATTAGGAAGGACTGTACTCTAAAGGCATAGAAAATTGAAGCAACAGAACAAATGGATTACATCAGGTTAAGCACTTGTTGCATTTTGAGTAGATGTTCAAGAACGTAAATGGGCAGCAGCAGCATGGGAGAAAACATTCTTTTTGGCAAAACAAAGAGTGGACTAACATCCAGCATGCACAAAAGAATGAAGAAACTCCAAAGCAGCATGAACGAAACAACGTTCCCAAGAAAAGGATTGGGTTTGTCATGGTTGCCTTGTGGCTAAAATTCTTAGCTCAAACACATCAGGGTTCCATATGAACTCCGACTGCTCCACTTCTCTTACAGCTCCCTACTTTTGACGTGGAATGGCCTGGAATGGCAACGGATGATGGCCCAGACAATTAAGATCATGCATTCATGCAGGAGACCTAGTAGCTGCTTCCTCCTGGCTCTTGCTATCCATTGAGGCCACTTGGAGATTGAACCAGTAGATGGAAAATCTCCCTCTCTGTCTTGGCCTATCTAGGTAAATCTGACTTTCCCATTAAAATGGAACTTTGGAAAAAGAAAATGGCTAAGAGCATTAACAGATTTTTTTTTCAAATAATGAAATTAAAATTGACAGTATGTATATGAAGCAACAATCATGTACTCCAGCACAAGGACATGAAATAAAAACCTGGCAAGAGTGGCTTAAGCACAGAGGTTTCCTAACAACCTGACTGACAGTTATTCCTGACAGGGGATAGGCACCATGATGCATGGTCGTGGGAATAGAAAGTAGTATATTTCAAGCATATTGAAAGTGTGGTGGAAATCAGTGTGAGGGGTGCAATGAAATAGCCCAGCCAATTGCTACAGAAAATATATCTACATGAAATCAATTCTGCCCATGAGAGGGTGACCAACAATCCCATGCTTTTAGCAGCATCATTCATAACAGCCACCACTTTTACACAGCCCATAGGTTAATCAGCTTATAACTGGAAAAACTGCCACATTAATTGCATGGAATATTCAGGAATAAAAACACTAAAATCTTAGGGTTTGCAACAAAATGACACAGTGGGAAACCTTAAGCTTAGAGGAACACCTCAGTCCCCAAGGCCAAATAGTCTATGTACTCTTTGCTCTGTAACAACTGATAAACGGAGCACAAAAATGTAAACTTTATCCCACTGGAAATTAACGGCTACATGCAGCATGGCTCTATGATGCTGAGTAATGGTATGATTAAATATTTGTTGTAGTTTGAGCCAAGCACAATAGCATAGTAGTTAAATCCCTCAACTTTCATGCACCCAGATCCCGTATGATTGCTGTTTCTGTCCTGGAAGCCCTGCATTCCAAACAGATAGCATCCTTCTTGTGATCTGGAAAACAGCAGAGGAATGCCCAAAGCCTTGGAACGCTGCACCCACATGGGAGTAAATGAGATTGGCTTCATCCAATGAGCATCAGTTACTAACCAGAGAACCTGTATTCCAGTTGTTAGTGTATTTGTCCAGCAACGAGATGCCTATATGCACTTGAAGCCTCATTAATCCATTTGAAGATAGACTTTTTCTGGGTAGGCTTATTGGAAAAGCTATGCTAATTTATTTTAAAAGACTATTTTGAATTATTTGAAAGGTATTATTGCATACAGTTTAAGAGAAATTCTTGTACCTCCTGGCTCCTTTTCTCAGTGCCTGCAATGGCCAGTGATATAGCCATTCATTTCAGGTTTCTTAGTGCCACTGTCCTCAGCCTGGTGGATATAGCATGGGACCTATCTGTATTCCACTGCTCTAGTATTATAGCCTGGAGAGAAAATGCACAGCATGTCTTGTGTTCATCCTAGATGAGAAAACTTGGCAGAATTCTCTCTGACCCCCTTGATGCTGTTTCACCCCCTGTTTGCATGGACACTCAAGCACCCCACTAAGATTTCTGTAATCTATTGAGGCATTGTTGTTTGGCCCTGTGAAATGGCTTTTTTTAGCAATGTGAGCTTGAGAGTTAATGTCACTGATAATGTCTTGATGAGTGAGCCTTTGACAATTGACACACAGGAGTACAACCAAACCCATGCCATTTCTGGACACCCTATTTTGTACCTACCCATTGCCCCGAAATTAGGCCAGACATATAGCATGCCTTCTGGGAAATGGCTTAACAAGAATTTAACAAAGCAATGCAAGTGATGGGAGTGAGAAGTGAAATTGCTATGGCAATAAATATAGTTATTGTTATCTCAAAGGCTAGCCTGTCTTTGCAAGTTTTTGGAGCATAGAAAATGTAACTGTTTTAGCCGCTTTTATAATTTTAGCTAGAGGAATTGAGGATGCTTTTGTTAAAACATGCTTTTGATTATTGTCTGATTGTTTATGGGGTTAAGGAATCTGTAGTTTTAGGGGGATTTTATATTTGAAATTCCTGTTTTGGATTTTAGGTTTTTTTCCTTATAACCTATTCTTCCATTAAATGATGGGTAAATTGTAGAAATAGAAATGTGGTGGGAAAGTGCTACTAATTATCAGGTAATCACATGTGCCAAGGCCTTGGAGTCCTGGCTGTTGCTTTATGGATACTGTTGAAGATTAAATAATAGCTTGCTTTGAAGAATATGAATACAGTAATTTGCAGAATTATCTTTAGGGGCACGTGCTTAGCCATGAAGTGCAGACGAAGTGACCAAATGTCTGTACATGCCCCCCTAATTTTGAAGTAAAAAATAGAAGAATTAGTTGCTTGTGTAGAAGCTTGAGAGGGGTTTTGAGAAAATAAAAATGGACAGCTTTTTCTGGAGCTGTGGTGAGAATACACCAAGTGTCTGTGCCTGTGTCTTTCTTATCGCCGACCCCACGCACTTTTCCCAAGCTCAGAACCCGGCTGGAGCTGGACTCCAGCACTATAGAACATTTAAGATGTAAATAAAGGAAGATCTTGAAAGCTGGAAAAATGATATCACATTCCTGGATTGGCAGGATCAACACGATCAAAATGAGCATATTACCAATAATGATATTCAGATTCAATGCAATCCCAATCAAAATCCCAATAACATTTTTCTCAGAAATAGAAACAATTTGTAAGAAAGTTCATTTGGATTCATGAAAGCCCAGAAATAACCTAAGCTATCTTGAATAATAAAAAGCCAAGTGAAAGAAATCACGATTCCAAACCTCAAGACAGATACAGATCAGTGGTCATCAAAACACTCTTGTATTGGATCAGAAACAGAGAAGGTGATCAGTGGAACAGAACACAAACACTAGAAGGGAGTCCACACAGGTAGGGTCAACTAATCTTTGACAAGAAAGCTGGAAACTATCCAAGCAAAATTCCGGATCTATTCAGCAAGTGCTGTTCGGATAACTGTTTAGCAGCTGCAGAGGTAAGAAGCAAGAAACACAACTGTCCAACTAAAAATAATGACTCTAAATGGATCAAGGACCAAAATCTACACCCAGAAACCATCAAACTTTTCAAGAAAAAGTATTGGAAGCACACTCAAAATTGTAGCAACAAGGAAAGACTTCTTAGAAAAGTAACAAAAAGCACAGGCAATCAAAGCCACAGTGAACAAATGGGATGTCATCAAACTGAAAAGGTTCTTCTATGCACTAAAGGAAACAAATGAAGAAAGTGAGGAGGTAAACAACAGAAACAGAGAAAATACTTGCACAACACACAAGTGATGGGGAACTAATATCCAGGATTTATAAGGAGCTACAGAATCCCAGGGACAATAAAAACCAAACCAACAAAGAAATAAGCAAACCACCTTTGAAGAAAAGAGCAAAAGATTTAGCAGACATTTATTTTTTTGAAAAAAATACTGTCAAATGAAAAGATGCTCAGGCTTCCAAGGCATCAGAGAGATATAACTGAAAATAATATACATATGTTCTCTCTAAGTAAACCATCGTGCAAACTGTAACTTAAATAACCTGATTCGGGTTGCAATGTTCACCAACTCATACAAAGCCAAATGGAAGGCCAGATTGTGCCAAGTCCTGGAATAAAACATGTATGAGAACTGAATCTGGGAGTGGGTCAAGTGGAGGAAGTTGGGTAACTTCACTGGCAAGTCATAGTTTTCACTGGTGAATATGTAGCTCATACCTGGTGGTCAGACAAGCTGGGCAAAGTAGCTCCAACAGCTGGCTAATGTGTGAGTTGTAATGGAAAGGGGTGTACTGGGCAAGACAGAGCAAACCTTAGCCCACAATTGAAACTAGTAACCAGGATGGAGCATAGGTCATGACGATCTCTTGCACCTAGTGGTCTGTGTGAACCAGCGATGCTATGCCAGAGCGTCTAAAGCAGAGATAGGGCCAAGTGAGGGCCTGTGCCAAAGTGAGTCAGAGCAATCACTGGCAAACACAGGATCTATGGCTGGGAATAGGCTGAGATGGGAAGTAAGGGGACACTCTTAATGGATTGAGGTTACCACTTCAATGGGTGTGTGGGCTAGAATGCCAGCTGTGTTCTCATCAGGATATGGTTATAGTCTCCCATGGCACAAGTATGGACTGGGACAGGGTGCACCAAGCCTGGCCAGACTCCAACACCATCTGGTATCCTGAGGACCAGGGTAGATGTGGGACAGAGTAGGCTAGGTCTCAAGACCTACTGGGCCATGTGTGAGCCATATGTGGGTGTGGACCAGCCATGGCTGGGCTGAAGCATCCAACAGCAAGAAGCAGTTTGGGTTGAAGGCCAGTCAGAACAAGCCACTGTTCCTGCTATGACAGGAGCTGAACTGAGTACAGCTGGCTATTGGACCCCTGATATGCACAATCTGGCATTGGGAAAGGTACTGACTGAAGAGCCTGGGCAACTCATCTGGCATGTAAACACATGAAACCTGCTAGGAAACAGCCCAGAACAGGTCATGGAAAGTTACCCACTGGCATATATTTGGTATACATTGGGTTGTGGGCAGACCATGCTGAATCAGTTCATGTCATCCAGTGGCAAATCCGAGAACCAGAACAGAATGTGTTTCGAGCCAGGCTCAGTCTCAACAAAAAAAATTGTCCAATAGGAAATGCCAAGATGAGGTTGCCTGTACTGCATGTGACAACAGCCTCCAACCAACATCCAGGACCTGAGGTGGGGGTGGGGGTAACAGGATAGGAATTCTCCCTTAATATTGCCCTTTTCCTCAGATACATGAAGGAAACAACGTGGAAATCATAGTCTTACCCACTTTCCTATATCCATTGAACCTTTTTACCCTAATTAACTATGTAAGTTGTGATAAATATAATGAAAAATTAAAAAAAAATTAAAAATGGTATGTTCTGGGATATTTTAGTGCACAAAGTATTTAAAAGATAAAAGAACTAAATAAAAACTTAGACCAAATTTTCCCAGGAGTCAAAGACATTAAAAAATGGGTCAGTATGAGGTCACACTGGTTCAAGTCACTGACAGGAACATTAGTACAACATAGAATGACTAGATTGAGATCTGGCTGCTCCATGTCCAATCTCCTTCTCTTTTAATGTACCCAGTGAATGAGTACAAAATAGTTGAAGTTCTGAAATGCATGGGAAACTCAGATGCACTCCAGGCTCCTGGTTTTAGCCAGAGATAGTCTTGGCAGATGCAGCTTTAAAAAATAGTGTAAATAATACATAATATAATATAATGTAATGTAATATGATATAATATAATGTAATATAACATGATACCATATCATATCATCTAATATGATATAATATAATGTTATGCAATTCAATACAATATAATACATATACAGAGGTTCATATATATATATGTATATATGAAATCAAATATACAGAGAGGAGGAGATACATAGAGGAAATCTGTCTCTCCTTTTTCACTCCCAAGTGGCCACAATAGCCAGAGATGTGTCAAGCCAAACTCTAGAGTCAAGAACGTCTTCCTGGTCCCCATTGTGGCTGTAGCCTCCAATGGCTTGAGGCTATCCTCAACTGCTTCTCCAGGCCACAAGCAGGAAGCTGGAAGGCAAGTGGATCAGTCAGGACATGAAGTGGTGTCCATATGGGATCTCAGCATGTCCAAGGTGAGGACTTTAGCCACGAGGCTGCCACGCCAGGCTCTCGTGCAACCTTTGGGGTAAAACAGTAGCTGGTGATATCTCCTGCTCTCTCTCTCTCTCTGTGCTTGAGTCTCTCTATAACTCTTCCCTTCTTTTGAGAAGTAAGTCTTTGTTTTTGCTAAATTGAAATCACATTTGAATTGGACTTTGACAGCCACCACTTTCCATTTGACTCCTTCGAGCTGAACGGCAAATATTGCCCAGGTGACTCCTTTACTTATTTAAAAAAAAAAAAAAAAAACAGTGCTACTTACCTCTCACTGTTGTGAGTTCTTCCTTTTTCTTCCCTTCTTTTTCTTTCCACTGCTTCCTTTGATACCCAGCTTCTGGCCATACTCATCCCCATACCATATTAGAAGTTCACAGCCTGGTTTGATGACTTGGCAGGTGCGGTAAAATATCTGTCTGTGGTATTGGAAGGCCACCAAATTTTGCTCCTCATCATTCCGAGCACAGTTCACATACCTGGTGCAGAGATAAATGCTGAGTTCCCATGTGCTGTTACACTTGAATCTCATCTGTTCTCTGATAGCCTCCATCCTGTTTGAATCCCTACTCTGCAAGAGCTCTCCCTGCAAACATGTATCTCTCTCATGAGATCAATGAAGTCCCATGTCCAAGGTGTAGATACCGTATTTGTTCTGACAAGCATGCTTTCTTCCTTCTTTCCTCACTAGTCATCCTCAAATTCCTAAATAGTATTTATATAGAATGTGTTTTTAGAAACTGGCCATAATATTCGAAGGTCATTCAAATAGATATCAAAGAACATATCATGTAAAAGTCACTGAGGAAAGTAGAGGAGAAAGGACAGTGATCTTGTCTTTGAGAGAAATATCATCTCCAGATGTAAAATGCCATGGTTCTTACCTCATCCAGTTGGCCAAAGAAGTGTCCTTTCCATCCACGTACTCATAACTGTTTCTCCCTTGGCTATCTGAGTTTCAGAAAAATCAGTTAATATGGTTCTGGAAATGGGATAGTTCAGCAGAATTATTAACTCAACTACCATCATGTTCCATGACATTCCATGAGTCCAACCACATCTTGAGACATAACATAGTGTTAGTACACACCTAATCTGATTTGTTTCCTTACAGTAGAAGCCCACAGCTGAGATCGAACTGCTTTGTTTTTACAGCCCAGTGATCTCATCAATGCTAAATTTCAGTTAGGATTCTGTGATGTAATCATGTTGGCTCCACTCATGCCATAATGTGTAGAAGGACACATGAACCAGACACATGAGCCAAACTCACAGCTGGTACGTGGAAAGCCACCAGACTGCAAAGGGATTTACTTATTACCTGCCAGCTGTAACCACTATTGGCTTCCTGTTCCACTTATATGATCTTGCCCTCAAAAAGACCAAAGTGCAATCCCAGTGGTAGATCAGATGCTTCATTAAATACTCCAAGCCCAGCTTCAGGAATGATGGATGGACCAATTCGAAGCCCAGTGGGCACACTGAGGAGAGCTAATTGCATACTTAGTTTTTAAAAATCGAAAACCTTTTCTCTAAGATCACAAACAAGGTATGGTTTTTGCATACTTACTACATTTATTTCATCAGAAACTTTTTCTAGACAGAACAGTGGGGCAAAGAAATTATTATCCAATTTGGAAAAGAAGAAATATGATGTCTATATTTATATTTTGCATGAGCTTACAAATGCAAAACCCAGAATATTCCATCAACAACCTGTGAGAATTAATAAACAAATTGAGCATAGTAACCAGGAAGAAACAAAGGCAACACTTCCGATGAAGTGTTGTTCAACACCTTAAGTTGTGTACAACATCAGCAATCCCATTCCTGAGCACTGGTTTCAGTTCCACCAGACACTTTTACTTCCTTTCCTGCCAGTGCAATTGGGGAATCAGCAAGA
>NW_024465194.1:0-3406 GCF_017591425.1 Ochotona curzoniae | reverse complement strand
ATTTTTTGTTGCCAGCCATATCTGTATGTACTGGCCACATGCCGTACCTAAAATGGCGCCGGCCAGAGAAGCCACATCTTGGTGTTTGGTGGAGAGTCACGTAGCTTTCGCAGTACTACGCAGGCACCATGCGCAGTGAGCTGCGGCGCGGCAGGCACGTAAACACTGGGACTGACGAATCCAGTCGCCCAGAACCCTGCGTAATCATGACGCCGACCTATCATCGGCGGAGGCGGGGCCAGACAGCACATAAGAGCAGAAAGCCTGCCGGGATCCGAGCCTCTTTCCTCTTCATGTTGCTGTGCACAATAAATTTTACCGCAGAAGGCTTCACTCGCGTGTGCGTCTTATTGCTGGGCGGTAAGACACATGGGCGCAACAATTGGTGCCGAAACCCGGGATTTGGAGGGGGCCTCCTGTTTTGAACGGGACAAAGTCAGAACTGCGGCCAAAAGACAGGTAAGGAGCTCTGAGAGGGAGAACTTTCGGGTGACTAGGAGCATAAATCGGAGGTATATGAGCCGCCGCTTCTGGTTATAGACATGGGTGCACAGATCTCTCTGGTGAAATTTTTGCAGATGGTTTATGCCCTCCTTAAGGGAGCGGTCAGAGAGAGTGATAAAGCCCTTCAGTCTGCCCAGGATAGTCTCTCAGAAACAGAGCGGGAGAGGAGAACCGGTTTGAAGAAAAAATTAGAGGTGAAATTGAAAGCAGTATGTTCCTCATCAAGTTCGGAGACGTCCGACGCGGAGGAAGGGTACAAGCGGGATAGGCGCTTAGAACGCAAACCCGCAGGAAAGAGAGGAGGATCAGAAAAGGAGAAGAAAGAGAATGGCGGTGCTACTGCGCCGGCCACGCTCGGTCCATGGCCTCAGGGCTCTGGAGCCATTACACTAATGGCTCCTCCTGCTGTGAAGCCATCTGCCCCGCCCATGATTTGTGGTGCCAGCTCCTCCCTCATTGATCCAGCCACACGCCGGGAACTTCAAAATATGTTCCCCATCTTAGAAGAAGAAAGGGAAAGAGTTTACAGACAGGTAGATGCAGCATTAGTGCGAGAATTGGCCATGTCTGTAAAGCAATATGGTCTTCATGCCAATTACACTTTGTCCCTGTGAGAACGTATGGGGGGAATGAATATGACTCCCTCTGATTGGCAATTTGTGGTGAAGGCTGTTCTCCCTAATATGGGATCATATCTAAATTGGAAGGGCCTATGGTAAGAGCTTTTGGCTGAGACCGCCCGGGCAAATCAACAGCGCGGCGGTGATGCTTTGACCTGGACTTATAATATGCTTTCCGGACAAGGCCAATACTCTGATGATCAAAATAGATATCCATGGCCAGTGTATACCCAGATCTCTGCTGCAGCTATAAAGGCTTGGAAGGCCCTTTCACTTAAAGGGCAAGAGAAACTGGGCATTACACAGGATAAGCAGGAGCCGGATGAGCCCTTTGCTGATTTTGTGGCACGTGTAATGCAGAAAATGAGTGTCAAATTAGTGACTGGCATCCCTTATAATCCACAAGGCCAGGGGATAATCGAACGTGCTCATCGCTCTATTAAAGAATTATTGCAAAAACAAGGAACCACCTGGGAATCGCTTGGCCTCGCCAGTCAGAGCCCTTGGGCCACTCTAGCCCTGGCTCTCTTCACCATCAATTTTTTACAGCTGGATGAGAAAGGCCTCAGTGCTCCAGATCGTCTTTCCCTCAAGATGGCGCAAGAGCAATCTTGGGTCAAGTGGAAGGATGTTCTGGAGTCCAAATGGAAGGGCCCAGACCCAGTTATTAGGCAGGCTCGAAGAGCCATTTGTGTGTTTCCACAGGACGCCCCAGTTCCGGTTTGGGATCCAGCTCGATTGACTCGTTCCTGTCCATCACCGCCTTCTGACGTTTCTGCAGCCGCTGGAGTGCTTACACCAGGATCTGACTTGGGGAAGATTCATGCAGACCCGCAATCAGAAACTCCTCCTACAATCCCACAGGACAATGGTGCCCCGCCCAGTGCAAACACGGCTGATGGTGCAACTAATGGTTTGTATGGTGCTTGTGAGGACCGTGATTGCTGAGCCACGATGAGGAGTTCTGAGAGTTTTTCCACGACCCTTACCGGTCGCCCACTCAGCCCGAGTGTTTCCTTGATTTTTTCTTCTTTGGATTTGCCTTTTCTCCCTTATGATGATATTAAGGAGAATGTGAGTAAATTTTATTCCCCCTACAGGACACGCTTTGTTTTCAAACGTCTCCTGAGAATTTTAGTGTCAAGGTTTATGTGTTACTTCTATTCCTTTT
Organism: Ochotona curzoniae; assembly: GCF_017591425.1. Taxonomy (NCBI): domain Eukaryota; kingdom Metazoa; phylum Chordata; class Mammalia; order Lagomorpha; family Ochotonidae; genus Ochotona; species Ochotona curzoniae. The sequence goes on along the minus strand of NW_024465194.1, from coordinate 1,111 downwards.
CAAAATGTTTCAACGGCTGCTAATCTTTCTTGCCAGCTTTCTTCTTATCTTTTAGGAAATTGGATGAGAGAATTTCATATTTCACAGTCGGAGTTGAGAATTGCCATTGTCCAGATTAATTCTACATGGGTGGAGCCTGTTGTTGCTGAAACCCTGGCCACTTGGATTTGGAACATCACTTCCCATATTAAGGAATGGGTGGGAGTGGTTGTGCTGATTCTGCTCTTGTGTGCAGGCTGTGCCTTATGCCTTTTTTGCCTGTGACGTCTGAGACACCGCGCTCAGCGAGATCGTGTGGCAATACATCAAGCCCTACTAGCCATGCAGAATGGTGACTCCCCCATGGTATGGTTGAGCATGCTTCAACAGGCTTAGTTAAGAGCATGGACATCATGGCTACTGCACCTCAGGTCATTATGGCATTGCACTGAGTTCGAGCATGATGCATGATGCACCTGACTAGCCCTTGCACCTCGCAGGACTTATCCATTGCACGCGAGAGGGTAGTCAATCTTATAACTAACTTGTCGAGACATTGCTCTTTACAACCACCGCGGTTGTAGCCCATGACGGGTAAGATAGACCCAGACAATTATCGGTCTAAGACAGGGACTACGTCAAGCCACGCAGCCTGCCTATGACGGATCGTGCGCCTTGAGTCTACAACCTAAGACAGGCCCATACCAGCTTATCTTTCTATTGTATAAGAAGGAGGGAGATGTTGCCAGCCATATCTGTATGTACTGGCCACATGCCGTACCTAAAATGGCGCCGGCCAGAGAAGCCACATCTTGGTGTTTGGTGGAGAGTTACGTAGCTTTCGCAGTACTGCGCAGGCGCCATGCAGTACTGAGCTGCGGCGCGGCAGGCACGTAAACACTGGGACTGACGAATCCAGTCGCCCAGAACCCTGCGTAATCATGACGCGGACCTATCATCGGCGGAGGCGGGGCCAGACAGCACATAAGAGCAGAAAGCCTGCCGGGATCCGAGCCTCTTTCCTCTTCATGTTGCTGTGCACAATAAATTTTACCGCAGAAGGCTTCACTCGCGTCTGCGTCTTATTGCTGGGCGGTAAGACACGTGGGCGCGACAATTTTTGACTGCTCCT
>NW_024465193.1:0-104372 GCF_017591425.1 Ochotona curzoniae | reverse complement strand
GTTTGATAATATATTGTCATGATTTTGCAGTATGTATCATGTAGATCCCTTACATTTTCAGTATTACTTTTGAGCAGATATCATATAATTTTGCAGTATAAATCACATGGATCCCATAGTGGTCAATGTAATTTTCAAACACTTTGATTTGCAGAAAGAAACCATTTTCCTCCTTCTGGGAGATGTCTGTGATTATTCAAATAAGTACGTACATTTTAGAAACAAAGAAAGAAACTATACATCCAGCAATGAAAAGGCAAATTAAAAAGAGGAAAACATCTGAGTAGCTACCCAATTACAAGGTTTGCAGCTTTCCAGAAAAGACACAAAACAACATTCAACAGCATTTCATAAGGAGAAGATACAGAGAAAATGCAGCAGTACTGCACACCAATCAAAACAGCCAAGAGCATTGATAACATGCACAATGGCAGAGAGCCCAACATTCTATTTTAACAATGTTGGGAACAGTCTCACCAAGAGTACATCTTTGTTTTGGAAGTAGACATGTACACAGCTTAGTATCTTCAAATCTCAATACAGTAGTCTCTATCACAAGTTGTTGTACATCCCCATAATAGAAAAGCCACAAAATAAGTTCAACAGCAGGAAGTAAAACAAAAAATAAACTGTAACATGAAGGTGAATGCCATAGTCCTGAATGATCAAAGTGCCATTGAAGAAATGACATATAAACTCAAAAATCTTCTTGAAGGCAATGATGCTACTGTGTAATAGAGTCAGTGAAGAAATTAGTAAGGGGATATAAATACTTCGTTTGAATGAATGAAAATTAAAACACAAATACCTGACACATAACACAGACAGCATATTGAAGGGATATTTATCTTATAATTCTATGTGGTTTGCCTCATACCAGAGAGAATATGGTATTTGTCTTTTGAGGTTGACTTATTTCACTGAGTATAATGGTCTCTAGTTGTGTCCATATTGTCACAAAGGGAAGAATTTCATTGTTTTTAGTGGTTGAGTGGTGTTCCATTGAGTAGATGCAGCACAGTTTCTATTAGTTTACTGACAAAAGAAAATAAGAAACAAGTAGAAACAGACCTTTTTTATGCGAAGAGATGTCAGTTCCTGGACCTATCCTGTGCAGTGGAGGAATGGATAGGAGAAGAGAGGACTGCAAGTGGGCAAGACCAGCAGGGTAGTGGAGACAAAGGTCTTCTACTCCCTCTGACATGGGTGCTGGCATCAGCTCTGCTTGGGCTCTGATAAGACAAGGAATGTTGGCTTTTGTGCATCATCAGCCTGTACATGGAATTGGCAGCCTTTGGGGAGTGCCAGATCTCTGACTGAGTTGACGGTGGTGTCCACCAATTTTCTGTAACCACAATAACCATCGTTTTCTTGTGTGCTCCTCTATGGATGGGCATCTACACTGTTCCCATGTCATTGGTATTGTATATTGTGCTGCTGTTACATAGGAATACCGATTCCCTTCTCACATGCAGATTCCATTTCTTTTGGATATATTCCCATCAGTGGGCTAGCTGGGTCATATGGCAGGTCCATTTTTAGTTTTCTTACCAATCTCTATGCGGACATCTATAGTGGTCTTCCTAGTCTATTCTCGAACCAGTCGGGAATGAGTGTTGGGGACACTGACCATTTCTTGCCCTGTGACTGGACCTTTGCCTTGATTGGTGTGCCTTGGTTATCTTTAAGCTGATTGGACAAGTTTGACAGATAAGCAGGGAGCTTGGTGGGGGTGGGGGTCCACCTAATGGACTTAATGGTCATAACGGTTTTTAACAGAGGAGCAGAACAAAGCAAATCGGAGACTCTGACCCAAGTGTCGGGTAATTTCTTCCTCCGGACAGGAGGACCCTGATAATTGTGCTGTGACTCAGATACAAGAATACTGGCGCTTTTGTTTGGATAGAAGTCAGCTGGTGAATGCCAGGAAGGTAAGCTGAGCAGATCGCTCAGGGAGCTGCTTCCAGATGGAATTAGTTTACAACTGAGACTTTTGCTCTGGAAACTGCTATAGCAGGGGAAATGCGCACTTCAACTTCAAGCGTTAATAATGATTCAAGTTCGCAGGGTAGTGACCATTAAAGCGCATAAAGTGGTCTAGCAGCCATTCAGAATCATTCATGTTCACTCACGATCGTGTTTACGCCCACACACGATCGTGTTTATCGCCCACTCACAATCACATTTGCCGCCCATTTACAATAGCGTTTACAGCCCATTCACAATCCATCATGTTTATGACCCATTCAGGTTTGAAGTCTAGTGCCCTTTCAAGTTTGTGGTTAAGGATCACACAATTTCATGATTTAATGATCAGTCAAGTTTGCAGGTTAGCAAGGATCTGAGTTGTGTTAGGAAACATGGGCAATTTAACTTATTCAATTGAGGAAGAAGCTTCCTTGAAAGGTGGAGATAGCAGTGAAGAATACTCAGACTCAGGCAGTCAGGCAGGGCCTCTGGCAAGGATATTGATGAACTTGCGCAGAAACTAAAGACCACTTCAATGCAATCAAAAAGTTTGTCTGGCAGCTGCCTCCCCCTCTGGGAGACCTTCCACTCACTCCAACTGAGCCGCCTTGGCAATGCCAGGAGCAAAATGAGATTGTGTAAGTGCCCCCTCGCCTCAGGGTGCAAGTTCATGGCACAATTTTGCCAAGGCAGGGAAAGTGTTTCCAGTTACAAAGGATAGAGCACAAAATCCCCCAGTTCGGTCCTGGGTCTCACTTGATTTCAAGTTAATTAAAGATTTGAAGACCGCTGTTGATTCCTATGGTATTCATGCCCCTTCACCCTCTCAGTGATGGAACAGATAGCAGGCTCGGCATTTACCCCTGATGATTGGAAAAAATTAGCTAAAGCCACCCTGTCCCCTGGACAATATTTGGTCTGACGGTCAGCCTGCGCGAGTTAGCACTAGACACTGCACGCCGTGATGCCCTAGCAGGCAATCCTGCATGGGACATAGATGTACTCCTTGGGGAAGGTGCTTAAGCAGGACAAAAAAGCTAAATAGATTATCTCAAGCCTGTTTATGCCCATATAGCCACCATAGGGCGTAATGCTTGGAGGGCCCTTCATAGCAAATGTGATCTGCGCTTTTCTATATCTAAAGTGACCCAAGGGCCTAATGAGCCCTATGCGGACTTTGTGAGCCGCCTCATGGAGGTTGCATCAAAATTGATTCCTGATGTAGAACAAGCTATGCCATTAGTGAAGCAATTGACCTATGAAAATGCTAATAAATGGTGCCATGAAGCCATACACCCTTGAAAGCATAAGGACTTGGATACATGGATTAAAATCTGTAGAGATGTGCATGATCAAGTTACAGCTGGAGTTATACAGGCAAGGGAACAGGCTAAAGTGATAATGAATGCTATGAAACAGGAGAAGGGGTTTAAAGGGCTGGATCAGATATGCTTCAGATGTGGTAAACCGGGGCACTTTAAAAGACTCTGCCGCCAAAGAGAGCCCACTCATCCTCCTCCTCAGCCTCGGCTATGCCCGAGATGTAGGAAGGGGAATCCCTGGGCTAATGAGAGTCGCTAAGTGCGAGATATTTCTGGCCACAACCTGGAAGGGAACTTTAAGCCAAAAAACGGGCAGAGGGGCCTAGTATCCCAGGTCCCCCACAGAGAATACGGGGTGCACCAGGAGCAGAAAGAACAGGCAACCAGGCAATACGTGGGGCCACGCATGGAAGCACAGGATTGGACCTCTGTGCCACCTCACACATGATATTAACCCCTGAGATGGGCCCACAGGCACTTGGCACTGATTTTCACAGACCACTTCCTAAAGGCACAGTGAGATTGGTGTTTGGACAGAGTTGTAAGACCATGCAGGGCCTGATTGTTCACCCAGGAGTAATTGATTCACATTATACTGGCATTGTCAAAGTTTTGGTTTCTTTGCCAAAGGGAATAACTTATAATTCCAGGAGAGTGTATTGCCCAGCTGTTAGTACTTCCTAGCTGTCTTGTGAGTTGGCAGAGTCGCCACGGCACCCATGGGGACAAAGGCTTTGGATCCTCTGGAGACGCCTTAGTTAATCTATCTGTCTCCCTCAAGGACCGACCATTGGCCACCCTTATGCTATGTGGCACCCCATTCGAAGGCCTTTTGGACACTGGGGCCGATGTCAGCGTTACTAGGCAATCAGATTGGCCAAAAGAATGGCCCCTAAAGCAATCTAATCTAACATTACGAGGCTTAGGAGTGGCTTGCCAACCACAACAGAGTGCATGTGTTATTTCCTGGGTGGACCACGAAGGTCACAAAGGGTCCTTTCAGCCTTATGTTTGTGCCATCCCTGTGACCCTATGGGGCCGGGAAGTCTTAAGTGTTATGGCACTTTGTCTGAGCAATGAGTACTACCAAACAGGAAGCCAACAAGCATGGAATATCATCTAGAATATGGGTTATTCAGGAAAGAGTCTAGGTAAAGAAGAACAAGGAAGAATAGAACCAATCGTGGTTAGACAACACCCAGGAAGTGCAGGGTTGGGTTTTCAGCTGGGGCCACTGCAAAACAACAGCCATTTAAGATTGCATGGATATCGAATGAGCCCATATGGGTGTTGAAGTGGCCCCTAACCACTGAAAAGTTAATGGCTGCCCAGGAATTAGTGTTAGAACAATTATCATTGGGACGTATAATGCCTTCAGTATCTCCATGGAACACACCTATCTTTGTTATTAAAAAGAAATCAGGGAAGTGGCGGCTTTTGCATGATCTTCGCACTATAAATGCCACTATGCAAACTATGCGTGCAGTACAACCTGGTGTGCCTTTAGCCACTGTAGTGCCTAAAGAATGGTATTTTATTATGATTGATATTAAGGATTGCTATTTTTCTATACCTCTACATTCACAAGATTCAGTGCGTTTTGCCTTTACTTTGCCTTCTATTAATCATCAAGGCCCAGATCAGAGATACCAATGGGTTGCACTCCCACAAGGTATGGTGAATAGTCCTACTATGTGTCAACTATATGTAGCTCAAGCACTGTGCCCTGTAAGATGAAAGTTTTCACGGCTTTGCATATATCATATATGGATGACATTCTTGTTGCAGGAAAGCAGAAAGAAGAAGTGCAGGCTGCCTTAGTGTGCTTGAAGCAAGAACTGGCACAGTGGAAATTGCACATTGCCCCTGAGAAGATTCAAGAGGGCCCCAATGTAAAATATCTGGGACTACAGATGACAGTACGCGAGGTTGCCCCATTACAGGTTAAAATCAGAATGGATGGTTTAAAGACCCTTAATGATTTCCAGCAGGTATTGGGGCATATTAATTGGATCCGACCATATCTTCGTATTACCACCAAAGATTAAGAGCTCCCGTTTTCAATACTTCATGGAAACCCCACATTAGATTCACCCCGAGAGCTTACTTTGGAGAGACGCAAGGCTCTTGAATTAGTCCAGCGTAGACTCCAAGAAGCTCAGGTTGAGCATTGTGATCCTTCACAACCATTGTCTGTTCTGATTATACCTGAAAGTATTCCTGCTATGCTGCTATGGCGGGGGGGGGGGGGGCTTTAGTCTGAATCTATTTACTCATGCAACCTTCCAAAGTGCTTGCCACCTTCCCTTAACTTATAGGCCAAGTGATTCTTAAAGCAGTGTAGAGAGCCCGAGAAACCTTTGGTGTTTATCCTACCTTATGTATTACCCCTTATTCTAGAGAAATAGTTACCAGTCTATGCCAAACGGTAGATATTTGGGCCATTTTGGTATCCTGCTTTTCTTTGCAATTTGATACACATTATCCATCCCATCCATGGGTGCAATTTTGCAAAGAAGTCCCATTGTGCTTTCCCAAGGTTGTTAAGGAGTGGCACATTAGCGGAGCGTGGCTTGCTTTTACAGATGGGGCTAAAGGCGGTACAGGGGCAGTTGTCTTGGATACCCAAATTTTCCCAATTGTGGTTGCTTCCTCTTCTCCACAGACTGCAGGATTGGCCGCCATTGCTTTGGCCTTGTGGTTAGTGCCTGAGCCCCTGAATATTCTTTCTGACAGCTTATCTGTGGTGAATGCTGTCAAATGCCTTGAGATGGTAGAATATATTTTACCTCGCTCTATGTTGCATGAGGCCCTGTTTCAGTCCGACAATTGATATTATCCTGGACCAATCCTCTTTATGTGTTCTTTATTCAGGCACATTCCAACTTGCCTGGATCTTTAGCCCAAGGCAATGACAAGGCTGACTCTGCTTCTAGAATCCTCTTAGCATTCTCCGTAGAGGAAGAGGCAAAGCACTTTCACCAAAGTTGGCATGTTAGCGCACAAACCTTGGGAAACTGCTCCCAATCTCTCGGGATGCTGCCCGCACTATTATTAGACAATGCCAAACTTGTGTCCCGTTTTTATCCCAGCCTTGCTTTGGGGTTAATCCCCGTGGTCTTATGCCTAATCATATATGGCAGATGGATGTTACCCATGTTCCCAGTTTTGGTCGCCTTTCTTTTGTTCATGTCTCTACTGATACCTACTCTGGGGTTCTTTATGCCTCAGCTCATACAGGGGAAAAGGTTCAAGATGTTATATCTCATTGCCTTCAGGCTTTTGCAGCCTGAGGTGTCCCACAGTGTTATAAGACTGATAATGGACCTGCCTATACAGCCAAAGCATTTGATAAAATTTGTTCTGAATTTGTGATTAAACACTCCACTGGCATCCCATATAATCACTCAGGCCAGGCTGTGGTAGAGCGTGCCCATGCAACTCTCAAAGCATTATTAATAAAACAAAAAGGGGGAGTAGGAACCACCCTATATCCCAATAGTCCTAAACATCAATTGGCTTTAGTTACTTATATTTTCAAATTTTTGATTTTGAATCTGAATTGCCATTCTGATGACAAATGCCATGCTGTTGGCACAGGCCCCTGCAAAGATTGGGTGATGTGAAAGGATGTTTTAACAAAACAATGGATGGGCCCGTATACTGTCTTACAACGGACGCGAGGAGCGGTTTGTGTTTTTCCATAGGATTCTGACGGACCAGTGTGGGTGCCAGAACGTTTGACGCGAGTGATAAGAAAGCCAGAGTAAGATGAACCTGTGGACGTGGTGGATGCTGACCAGCCTGATGTTCATTCAGATACCGAGAGGAGACAGCCAGAATTTCCAGCTAAAACTGCACCTTAAAAGGGGTGCAGCAAATATTGTCTCACTGTCTAGGGCCTTGGAAATGGCCCTCAGAATGGACTGCTATCGAAGTACTTAGACTCCTAAAAGAGTAGCACCTGATCTTGCTGTGACCAATTGATTTTCTACCTGTTCAAATTCTGCCTTTGTGGGGTATAACTATACATGTGGTAACCTTGTTCAATCTGTTTCTGCTAAGTCTTGGAATGTCTGGGTACTTTGCACTAGTAGGGGTGGGTGTTCAGATATATCAGCTTTTGCATTTATTGGTAAGGTAGTGATAAGAAATTGTAAGTATAATAGTAATAGTTCTAGAATATGGGAAGAAAATGTTAAAGTTAATTGCATTTGTGATGTTATCTATAATGCTATTTATGTATATGCACAAGCTTCATTTATGTTTATTGTTTCCATGAGTGCTAATGTTACCCTTTTGAATTGCTCTGTAGTTAAGTGAGGCCTTAACCAATGTTGGAATGGCTCTGGCATTGCAGTGCTGGTACGCATTCCACACATATTTCCATCATATGTGGACCTCCTGTGTGCTTAGTCTACCAGGAATGTGTGTCACTCCCTCCATTGTCACCAATGGTTCCTGAGCATTGAATTTGTCCAGAGAGTTATCCGCTATGCTATCCCCTAGTGGAAGCTGGTCCATACGATTTGATAATTTGACATAGGAACTAAGATACCAAATTATAGCCATAAATAGCAGCAAAGTAGAGATTGCTATGGTAGAGAAATGGACAAATTGGATACTAAAGGATCTTTCCTTTGCACACCAATGGCCCGGTATAGTAGCCTTGGGTCTTATCTTATTAATTGTCATTCTTTGGGGTCTGTGGATGCTTCATCCTTGAGCAAAGCGTCAGCAGCCGTAATAGCTGCTGCTAGTGCACGCTGTGCTTGCCCTTCACAAGAGAGAATCTCCAGAAGTCTGGCTAGGCATACTGGACTGGTAGCCAGAGACGGGTAAGTATCCGATATGGCTTCACCAACCTAAGACAGGTGCCACATTCCTAGCGACGTGGTTAGCCCATGACAGGTTAGGGGAGCCTGAACTCAGAAAACCTAAGACAGGCACGGTCCCTTGCTTAATAAAACAAGAAGGGGGAAGCTGTAGGGGGCACTAACCATTTTCTGCCCTGTGACTGGCCCTTTGCCCTGATTGGTGTGCCTTGGTTATCTTCAAGCTGATTGGTCAGGCTTGACAGATAAGTGGGGGGCTTTGCGGGGGAGGGGCTGGAGTGTAATGGTCGTAACTGTCATAATGGTCATAACGGAGTTAACGGTCACAACGGAGTAAATGATCACAATGTAAGATCGGAATCAAGCGCCTTGGAGACTCTCTCAAGTGTCAGGTGATTTCTTCCGTGGGACGGAAAGACCCCCGATAGTATCTTATTGTGATTGATATTAAGGATTGCCTTTTTTCTATAACTCTACGTCCATAAGATTCAAAAAAAGAGTGTTTTGTCTGTTTGTGTGTGTGTGTGTGTGTGTGTGTGTGTGTGTGTGTGTGTGTGTGTGTGTGTGTTATTCAGCATAACTGGCATTTTCCTAATCTAGGTCACTGATTGATCATAGATATCATTCAGAGACCGGCAAGTAATTCATCTTAGGAATTGAAAAGTTTCCCTTTGTCTTTGCAAATGAAATGAAGTTCTTCACACAATGAACAACAACTTCAAGATTTTGCCTCTTGTAAACATGCCCCACAAATGATACTCACAGAAATTCCCATGAATGACAAAAAGGAATAGCAACAACCAAAGCAAAAGGCAAATGTGGAGAACATCCCACTAAAAGGCTAACAGAAGACTCAATCAAAGCACAACCCAACGCTGAAATGACAGGGCTAAACTGCCACTTACTCACAATAACTCTGAACTTAAATGGTTTAAACTCATCAGTCAAATGCCATAGAGGAGGACCAGGTAAAACCAAAATCCATCGATCTGCAGCTTAGATTAGATACTTCTCACCAACAAAGATCAGAGGCAATGGAAACTGATGTGATGGAAAGAGAAATTGCAAGTGAATTGTAAGCAAAAACGTGCAGGACTAAACATTCTTTTATCAGATGACATAGGTTTTGATGTAAAGAACATCAAAGAGATGAAGATGGACACCACATAATGATCCAAGGATCCATTCAGAAAGAAGATCATTATAATAAATGTATACGTGCCTAATGCCAGAGCATCTAGCTGTGTGAAACAAATATTAATGGCTTTGATGAGAGAAACAGACAAAAATATGATCATAATGGGGGATCTTAATGCCCAATTCACATCAAAGTACAGATCAAAGAGACAGAAACTAAGCAAAGAAATAACAGAACTCACCCAAACTCTAGAGCAAATGCATTTGTTTACATCTATCAAGCAGTTAATCATACAGACAAAGAATACATTTTTTCTTTAAAATCAGAGCATTGAAATCTTCTCCAGAACTGACCATCTTATAGGCCACAAATTAAGCTTCAACAAATTTTAAAACTTAAAATTATATTAAGCAACTTCTCAGACAATCATTGACTGAAGCTAGAAACCAAGAAGTCCAAAACACCAAGGAAGACTTGCAAACACATGGAGACTAATTCATGTTACTAAATGAGTAGTGGATTAAGGAGGAAATCATAAGGGAAATTAAGGCAGTGCTAGGGAGAAGTTCATTTCAATCAGTGCTTATGTCAAGAAACTAGAAAAACATGAAGTAAATTGGCCAGCACTGCTGTTGAAGGAGAAGGAAAAACAACAGCAGTGCACTCCTAAGATTAGAAGCCAAAAGGAAATCATCAAAACAAGGGAGAAAATAAATGGAATAGAGATAAAAGATCTATACATAAGGTCAATGAATCGAAGAGCTGGTTCTTTGAGAAAATTAACAAAACAGACTCCCCACTAGCCCATCAGGAACTATTACAAGCAACTATCTGCAGCAAATCAGATGAACTAAAGGAGATGGATAGACCTTTAGACAGATAAAATCCACCACAATTGAATCTAGAAGCAATTAATCTAAATGGGCCTATTATTAGCAATGCTTTCACATCAGCAATTAAAGCCCTCCCAAACAAGGAAAGTCCTACACCAGATGGCTTCACTGCTGAATTCTAGCACACATTTCAAGAGGAATTTACCCCAATCCTTCACAAAATTTTCCAAGCAGTAGAAACTGATGCAGATCTTACAAACACTTTCTATGAAGCCAATATCACTTTAGCACCAAAGCCACAGAGAAGCAACACAAAAACAGAACTACAAACCGATATTCTTGAAGAACATAGATTCAAAGATCCTCAGCAAAATACTAGCCAACCAGAACCACAGCGCATCAGGCAGAGCATTCATCTGGACAAGGTGGGATACATCCATGTACTGCAGAGATGCAGGGATGATCCAGCATCAGCCAATCATGAAATGTGATACATCACATCAACAAATTAAAAATAAATACTATATGATCCTCTCAACATGCAAAGAAGTCAGGCATAGAAGGAACATTCCACAATACAATCAAAGAAATTCATGAACAACCCAATATACCAGCATCATACTAAATGGGGAAAGATTGAAAACCTACCCAGTAACACCAGGAACTTGAAAGGGATGTCCAGTGTCACCACTGATTTTTCACTCCAGTATTGGTATTCCTTGCCAGAGCCATGAGGCAAGCAGAAAAGAATTAAAGCAATCCAAATTTGAACTGAGGAACTGAAATTATCGCTACTAGCAGACTGCATGATTCTCTACCTAGGAGAACAAAAAACTCATCCAAGAGTCTATTGGAACTCAGAAGAGACTTTGGCAGAGTAGCAGGATAAAGAATTAGTGAGCACAAGTCAATGACACTGGTGTACACCAACAATTCTAAGGCTGAGAAAGGAATTTTTAGTAGAGTAAGTTTTAACATAGAAGAGTGGAATCTTAAATACCTAGGAATTAAGCTACGTAAATACAAACAGCAGAATGGAGTCCACACATATAGGGTCAACTAATCTTTGACAAGAAAGCTGGAAACTATCCAAGCAAAATCTGGATCTATTCAGCAAGTGCTGTTCGGATAACTGTTTAGCAGCTGCAGAAGTAAGAAGCCAGAAACACAACTGTCCAACTATAAAAATTGGCTCTAAATGGATCAACGACCAATATCTACACTCAGAAACCATCAAACTTTTCAAGAAAATAATAGGAAGCGTACTCGAAGATGTAGCATCAAGGAAAGATTTCTTAGACAAGTTCAAAAAGCACAGGCAATCAAAGCAAAAGTGGACAAATGGGATGTGATCAAACTAAAAAGCTTCTTCTGTGCACTAAGGGAAACAAATGAACAAAGTAAGGAGGTAAACAACAGAAACAGAGAAAATTCTTGCACAACCCACAAATGAATAAGAACTAATATGCAGGATTTGCAAAGAGATACAGAATCCCAGTGTCAATAAAAAACAAACAAACAACCTGTGAAGTAAGAGCAAAGGATTCTGCAGACCATTTTTTCAGAAGATCAGATTCAAAGGAAAAGATGCTCAGGCTCCCAAGCCATCACAGAGACACGCTTTAAAACCATGTTGAAGTACTGCTTAACTTCACTGAGGCTGGCCTACATTCAGATCTCCAGTTACAACCTAATGGCAAAGATGTTCGAAGAATGGTAGCCTCCTTCACTGTGGGTAGAAGTTCGCCTAATATAAACACTATGGAAATTAGTATGGAGAATGGTTGGAGAATTGCAAACAAACCTGCCGTACGATACAGCTCTCCTGCTCCTAGAAATGTACTCAATAGTAAAGAAATCTGCATATGCGAATGGGATTTCTAAGCCTATATTTGCAGCAGCACAATCTACAATAGCAAAGACATGGAAACAATCCAGATGTGCTCCCATAGAAGAATGGTTGAAGAAAGTGTATTACTTATTCTCCATGGAATAATACTATCTATTAAGAAGAACAAACTTATGCCTTGGATAAGCATGGTCCCAAAGAGAATCCATTATGCTCAATAAAATGTGTCATTCACAAAACAGCAAATACATATGTTCTCTCTAATATAAGGAAACCATTGTGGAAATTGTAATTTCCATAACCTGCTCTGGCTTGTAATGTTTACCAACCCATGCAAAGCCAAATGGAAGGCATGATTGAACCAAGTCCTGGAATAAAACACAATGGCATGTTTGAGAACTGGATCGCGGAGAAGATCAAGTGGAGGAAGTTGGGAAACTCTCCTGGCAAATCGAAGTTTTCACTGGTGAATATGTGGTCCAGACTTGGAGGTCAGACAAGCTGGGCAAATAGCTCTAACAGCTGGCTAATTTGTCAATTGGTAATGGAAAGGGGTTTGCTGTGAAGAAGTGGGCAGTCCACACTGGCTTATGTGAGGGCTGAGTATTTGCTGGACAGTACCAGGCTGGACTGCAAAATCCATTGGTTCCAGTGGGAGTCAGGGCTGAAAACAGAAGCAACCCAGGAATTGCAACCACCAGCTATCAGGGCGATGGATTGTGCCAGGCACTGTACTTGCCAGTACATACAAGAATTTAGACTGCAAACACCTCAGACCTTGAAGTTATCTTTGTGGATCTCCACAATCAAAATGCCAGACTCAGAACCCTAACCAAGACAAGACAGAAGATAGAACACATCAATCAACCAATGCAGCTACATTTTGGCAGCAAACTACTGGCCAACAGAGACTATGATGGACTAAGTCATTCAGTGGAGTCTTCAACAACCTCATTGTGTTTGGAGTGGTGAGACTGGCAGCGCTTCAGAACTGATCAACTATCAAAACCACTTGAGTGAGAATCTCAGAGTGTGCCTCACATGAAGGACCTGGGGTGGAGGGGGTAACAGGGTGAGGATTCTCCCACAATATTTCCCATTACCTCAGATACATGAAAGAAACAATGTGCAAATCATAGTCTTATGCACGTTCCTATAGCCGTTGAACCTTCTTACCCTAATTAACTACATAAGTTGTGAAAAATATAAAGAAAAATGAAAAAAAAATGTAAAATGTATGTTCTGGGATATTTTTGTGCACAAAGTATTTAAAAGCCAAAATAACTAAATAAAACGTAGATCAAAGTTTCCCAGGAGTCAAAGAAATAAAAAAATGGATCAGTATTAGGTCACATTGTTTCAAGTCACTAGTATGATAATATAAAAGCATATAATGACTAGATTGAGATCTGGCTTCCCCTTATCCTATTCCCGGGTCTTTTAATGTACCCAGGATATGAGTACAAAACAGTTAAACTGCTGAAATAAACGAGCTCCTGGTTTTAGCCAGAGATAGACTTCACAGATTCAGATTCAAAAAAAAAAAATAGTGTAAACGGTATATATAATATGATATAATATAACATAACAAAAAATAACATAATATCTTTACATACATACATATATATATATATACATATATATATATATATATATATATATATATATATATATATATATCAAATCATAAATACAAAGAGGATAAGAGACACCTAGATGAAATCTGTCTGTTTTTGATTCACTCCCAAGTGACCACAATAGGCCAAGAGGTTTCAATCTAAAAATTACCGTCAGGAAATTCTTCCTGGTCCCCATTGTGGCTGTAGCATCACAAGGATTGAGGTTGTCCTCAACTGCTTCTCCAGGCCACAAGCAGGAAGCTGGAAGGCAAGTAGAGCAGTCAGGACATGAAGTGATGCTCATATTTGATATCAGCATGTCCAAGGTGAGGACTTTAGGCAGTAGGCTTCCGTGCTAGGCCCTCCTGCAGCCTTTGTGGTTAAAACAGTAACTGGTGATCTCTCCTGCTCTCTCTCTCTCTCTTTCTCTCTCTCTCTCTCTCTCTCTCCCTGTGCTTGAGTCTCTCTATAACTCTTCCCTTCTTTTGAGAAGTAAGTTTGTTTTTGCTAAATTGAAATCACATTTGAATTGGGCTTTTCCAGCTGTTACTTTCCATTTGATTCCTTAGAGTTGAATGACAAATATTCCCCAGGTGACTCCTTTACTTATTTTAGAAGCAACAGTGCTACTTACCTCTCACTGTTGTGAGCTCTTCCTTTTTCTTCCCTTCTTTTCTTTCCAATACTTCCTTTGATGCTCATGCTTCCTTCCATACTCATCAACATACCATATTTGAAGTTCACAGCCTGGTTTGATGACTTGGCAGGTGCGGTAAAATATCCGTCTGTGGTATTGAAAGGCCGCCAAATTATGCTCCTCATAATTCTGGGCACAGTTCACATACCTGGTGCAGAGATAAATGCTGAGTTCCCATGTGCTGTTACACTTGAATCTCATCTGTTCTCTGATAGCCTATATCCTGCTTGTAGCCCAATTCTGTAACAGCTCTCCTTGCAAACATGTATCTCTCTCATGAGATCAATGAAGTCCCACATCCAATGTGCAGATACTGTATTTGTTCTGACAAGCATGCTTTGCTACTTCCTTTCCTCACTAGTCATCCTGAAAACCCTAGTCGACCTTTCTCCTTGACCGGCCATGAAGCACACAGAGTTTCCCTAAGCCCCAAATTTCATTCAGTTTTATGCCACACAATATGGTTAATGTACACTGGCTAGCTCTAGCCTACCACACATGCTGCGCAACTCAGATTTTCCAAAGGCAATTCTTTGAAGTCCTTTCTCTTGGATCTTTCTCCTGCATCCTGGGAGTTATTTTAGCCTCTCTCAGAACTGCTCACAAATCAATTATCCAGATGCAGCTCCGTTCTCTCATCCACATCTCCTGTTTGTTTTGTTTAGTTGGTAAAGATTATTATGATTATTTTCTATTTGGGTGGCAGAGACACAAAGAAGAGAAGTGGCAGAAGACAGAGATACCAAGAAAAACCATGGAGTGCAGAGATAAAAAGGACACAGTGTCAGGCAGTAGCTTCAACCAGGTCTTCTAAGTTTGCGCCAAAGACAAAGCATGAGGACATCCTCTGAAGGTCCTCAGGGTGCATGGGGAAGCAACTGGTTTGGCAATAGGGTAACTGGTAATTGTAATGTAGGTACCCTATTCCTTACATTAGCCCACTGCATGACAATGCTTGTCCCAGAACCTGGCTATCCTCTCTTTCTTGCTTTTTTTCCACTGTGCCTGGTATGGTTTATGTCTCATAAATTAAAGGCCTTCTCAAGTTGTTTGGACAGTGTATAATTTTCAAAAGACTAAAACCCTTTGCTGTCAGGACACCAATTTAATGCAATGTCCATGTATTATGATATTTTTGATGCAGGAAAGTCATAACCAATGATAATTATAGAGAGAGAGTGAGTCAAAGCCCCAGTTAATCTAGATTCATCAAGGCCCATTTTCATGTCCACTTATTCAACGTATTATTTTTTGTTATGCTAAAAAATAGTATTTATATACAATGTGCTTTTATAAACCGGTCATGGTATTCAAAGGTCATTCAAATAGACATCAAAGAGGACATACCATGTAAAAGTCATTGAGGAAAGAAGAGGAGAAAGGACAGTGATCTTGTCTTAGAGATAAATGTCATCTCCACATTTAAAAAGCATGGTTCTTACCTCATCCAGTTGGCCAAAGAAGTATCCTTACCATCCATGTACTCATAGCTATTTCTCCTCTTGGCTATTTGAGTTTCAGAAAAATCAGTTAATATGTTTCTGTAAAGGGAATAATTCAGCAGAATTATTAACTCAACAACCATCGTGTTCTATGACATCCCATGAGTCCAACCACATCTTGAGACATAACAGAGTGTTAGTATACACCAAATCTGATTTGTTTCCTTACAGTAGAAGCCCACAGCTGAGATCGAACTGCTTTGGATTTACAGCCCAGTGATCTCATCAATGCTAATCTTCAGTAAGGATTCTGTGATGTAATTGTGTTTGCTCCACTCATGCCATAAAGTGTAGAAGGACACATTAACCGGACACATGGACCAAACTCACAGCAGGCAGGTGGAAAGCCACCAGACTGGAAAGGTACTTCTTACCTGCCAGCTGTACCCTCTGTTGGATTCCTGTTTCACTTCTGTGATCTTGCCCTCAAAAGGACCAAAGTGCAACCCCCATGGCAGATCAGATGCCTCATTAAACACTCCAAGCCCAGCTTCAGGAATGCTGGATGGACCAATTCGAAGCCCAGTGGGCACACTGAGGAGAGCACGACTAGGATGTCCCTTATCCACTGGGTTGTCCTTTAGAAACACTGGGGGTCCATGAGCAGCACAGCTTTTCAGGAAGAACTTCTGACACTTCTCACAATCTGGAGATGAGAGTGGAAGGGATTAGGAAAGGATAGCAAACAGTACTGGGTATAGAGAGCAATAGAAGCAGCCAAATACGCATATCACTCAGCTTCAATCTTGCAACCAAATTTACCAGATGGCAAAATCATAGAAGACAAAATTACAAGTGGAATTTGATTTCAGGCTATAGGATTTCTTTTTGTGGATGTGCTAAAGGGTCACTTACACAGGTAATCATCATCCTCTGTGGTGCTCGGGGTAAAGATGTCACTAAGTCAATAAGAATGCGACTAACACTCCAGGGACTGGTGGGAAAGATAGTGGCCAAGCGAGAACCCTGCATATGAATCAGGACAGGAGTCAAGTAGCTTCAAGGAAATGCTGATCAACCATGGCCATCTCACCCACACACCATTGGATTATGGGAGGTGGCTTCTACAGTCATTCTCCTAGTAATTGGTTCCTAGATTCTCTCCTCCTGGAATTTCCCAAATTCCAGGCCTAATGTTATCCCTTACCCTATATAGGGAATTGAATTTCCCATATAAATCGGCACTGCTTAGACAGAAGCCCTGTCCTTTCCTTTGCCTTTCACAGGCCAGGTGACTGGATGGTGGGCAGCAGGTTCATCTCCTCCAGCAACAGGGTACTAAAGGAATCTGTGGGGGAGACCCTGCAGAACATGCACCCAGCATGGATCATGAAGGCTGTGTCTTCTCACCCCCTCACTGCGTGGCTTTGAAACAGAAGCAAGGAATGGCTGTAAATTGCTTCAGAGCAGTGTCTTACCAGAGAAGC
This sequence comes from Ochotona curzoniae, assembly GCF_017591425.1. NCBI lineage: Eukaryota > Metazoa > Chordata > Mammalia > Lagomorpha > Ochotonidae > Ochotona > Ochotona curzoniae. Next base: position 87,182 of record NW_024465193.1, on the reverse strand, counting down.
ACATTGTCAGGGAAGTGGTGGAACTTCAGGTGAGTCTCAAAGAAAAGAAGGCGACCTAAGGTACAGTATTCCTCCTCTCAAACAGGAGTGTATCCTGCAGAAGTGACCCTAGGCACCCCACAGCTCTGTACAATCATGGGCAGCACCCAACCGTGGTATAGCTATGGTCAAATCCCCTGAGAGGTTGTAAGGGAAAGGAGGTGTTAGGTGCCCAATTGGCTTCTTTCCTATTCTCTCTTCTTTGGCAGTGAGAGATGGCCATGGATGCCTGAATCTAGAGTGAACCTGTTTGAGAACTGACAGTTTCTGGCCAAAGCAACACTTTGGCATTACCTGAAACTCTGCTGGGGATCCCCTGGGCCAGACAGCCCAAATGGGTATCCTAGTGCCTCTCTTATCTCTCGTCTTCTGCTTTAGGGAGAGCTGTGGAAGCTTGGCTCTGGGGTGAACCTGTCTGATGACTAACCATTTCTGGCTGACGCAAAGGTTCGGTGTCACCTGGAACTCTGTATTGGATTGCCTGGACCCAACAGCCTGACTGGATATTCTGAGCACTCTCGTCCCTGCTGTCTTTCTTTAGCCATGGGCAATAAAGGTGGGGGGATTGATGATCCCACACTTAGGGTGCTAAAATACATGCTAAAGTCCTGAGGGTTTTAAATCTCAGATGGTTAGGCAGTCAAGGCCTGAGGGACTGTGGTCACATTGGCACTGTGGGTAACATTGGTTAATTTATTTGTATGTGATACTTGGGAATGGAAAAAGAGCAAAACTGTCACCGAAAACACTGGTCCTGCCCACCTCAGCCACCCCAACAAGAGCTTCTTGGAAGTTTATAGGGCAGGAACCCACCCCCAAGTCAAGGGGAGTCCAGAGCACAGAGCTCCAGGTGCAAGCCTTCTGGTGGGGCTCCACCAGCCAGTTCAGGATTTTCCATTGGTGTTAACCCTGAAGGGAACTGCCCAGTGGCTGTGTGATATCCCTGGAATGCAGGGGACCTGAGAAAGCTGTGGCAGAAATGAGCCTCACTCACCCTGGGCGGAGACTAGTCTTTAGGGTCTTTCTCAACAACCCTGTATCCTGGCAGTTTGAATAATATTTTGGGAGCCCATACAACTCAGGAATTTCAAGTAGTCTTCGAAAAGGTAAAAGAGGTTTTAGACAGAGCTAACATGAATGTCTCCTCAGAGAAGGTGCAAATAACCCCCCTCTTTCTACAATTTTAGGGACAGAATTATGTTTTGAAAAGGCCTCCCCCTTGAAATCCCAGCTAAGCATTAAGGAACAATATGCATCAGTAGAATTTCAAAAGCTTCTTGGAGAGGTCATTGGCTATGTCCTTGACTACCCATGTCTACAGGGCAATTACTGCCATTATTTGAAAAGGCAAAATGCTAGGAGACAGGTTTCCCTCATGTACAAGCCTTACAGGAGACTCAAAAGGCCCTAGGCAAGGCTACTTGTTCATTATTGCCCTAAGAAAGAGTTACAACTGTGGACATTTTCAAATTCTCCCATGCTTATAGCTACTCTTGTCCGGGAGGATAGTCCCTTCCAGTGGGTACATTTATGCATTGGAGGGGCTCCCGGAGTTTATATTTGTCTTGATCAACTGGCAGATGTAATTCAGGATGTCAAAGAGCTAGCCCTTAGGTGTTAAGACTTTGAGACAGCAAAGCCTGTTGCCCCTGATTGAATGAGTAATTATGAATGAGTTTGAAGAAAGAGCAACAGGCTGGCAAGCCTCCCTTGTAGATTATCTCGGCATGATTGACTGCCATTATGGGCCATAGAAGTGAGTCACCTTCTTCAATCTCTTGGAATGGGTTTGAACCTTGATTGATGCCTTGTACCATCCAATCATGAAGATGGAGGAAGAGAAGGGGCTACAGCAGAGGTTTTTGTATCTAATCAAGTCTATAAGACCTATTTTGACCTACCCATGTCAAGGATCAACAGAGTGTTAGGAACTATTTGCTGTAGTTTTAGCAAAACTTCTCTCAAAAGTGAAAGGATTTTTTAAATCTCTTCTCTGATAGCCTTTATGTTGTACATTTGCTCCCAGAATTAGCTCAGGCATATATAAGATTGAATGATAATCCTATCATCCCTCATGATCCAGGCCCAAACTTTGCTACAAGGACAGACCCATCCACCTCTCTCTGAAGGTCTCCATTTGCTCTCCTCATGGGAGAGTACACAGAGATGGCCTCTCCATTGTAACCATTTAAACCTTTGTTCTAACCTGCTTTTCCAGTTTTTCTTGACTTAACCACACTGTTGCCCTCAGTATCTAAATTTCTCTAACTTTACCTCATAGCCCTCACCCCAAGCTGAGAGGGGCAGACTAAGAAATAAGCGATTTAACATCATAAGAAGCAGAAAAAAATAAAATAAAAGGAAACATATTCTGCAACTTGATTTAAGAGTTATATATATATATATATATGTATTTATATATGTGTATATATATATATATATGCGATCTGATATAGACTAGTCCAAATCCACTGTTAATTTGACTCAAAGCATGAGATGAACCTATGACTTGCTTTATAAAACATTTCCAGGTTAAAATATGTCAAAGAAGAATTCGGAAGGTGCAAAATGTTTGAGAGTTATGTGTCTCACTGTTCTGATTTGTTGGGATTGTGCATAAGTTTATTTATTCGTTATTGTTGGTGTTCTATTTTAGTCTGGAGGAAAACTCGACTTTGTTTTAATACTCTTTTTCCAGTTACATATTTGTCTTGAATTGTTAAGTTATTGTCCTTGTTGAGAATTGGGTGCGTGTATGCCTGACTGACAGATGAGATGGGATGGATCATGACTAACCCCTTTTTCTGTCTCCTGATAAAAAATTTTAATGAGGTCTAACCTATCTAGCAGGACTTGGCCAGACCAGACTCACCTTCTCCTCTGAGGAAAAGTTCATATACTGTTTTCTTGATGCTTAGTCTTCAATTTACAGTGTTGTCCTGGCACTGATCAGGTCTAAAATACAGTATCTGTTAACATGTTCAGTTAAATGTCAAATGTACTTTTTCTTTAACTAATTTACACTTCTAAATTCTTCAGAGTTTGAAACCAGGTCTCAAGACTTTGAAAGTTGTAGGATCCCTAGCACTCTCAAAGATTGAGACAGAATTTGGATAATATAATTGTCATTTAAAATAATTTGGATTATAATCTCACAATATTATAAAATTTTCTTAAATTTGTTGCATCGTATAAGCTGTTAAAGTAAATGAGCTTTTATGTTCATTGGTCAAAATGTTTCCTAATCATGAAATTGGCCCTGATTGTAAATTATTTGTGTTCTTATTTACAAAGAAGTATGTACTTATACTTATTTACAAAGTATGTACTTATACTTATTTACAAAGAAGTATTTCTAATTCTTTTGAAATGTATAGTGTAATTGGTTGTCACATGTATAATTTCTGAATTTTGCCTTTAAGAAAATGGAATTCTTCGGCAGCGGTGGAGGCAGACTGCAGCGGCCGGACGTTTGGTGAGCTGGGGGTTGACGTGGCAGCCTCCGCATTTCTCGCCCCCTGCTGAGGTTCCAGCCTCTGAGAACGCGGAGCAGGCGGCCGAAACTGTTGGGTCTGTGTGGAACTACGCACAGTGGTGTTGTGTTGGTGGCTGAGGGGGCCCACGGGAAGGTGCCTGGGATGTTCCTGCGCTGAGGGGACCAGTGCGGCTCGGTGCGCAGAGGCAGCTGGCGAGGGTCTGGAGTCCCCCACATCCTGCCTGGTGAGTGCACGAAACCACCGAGCGCACTGGTGAGTGCACGCCGCACCGAGCGGGCTGGGCGCCCCGCCTGCAGCAGCAGCACCTCCGCAGCGCAGGTGTCAGGTGTCAGGAGAACTCTGAGATTTGGGAAGTGTAGCGCTGTGTGTCCCTGAAACGCAGGTACCACTCCCATAGAGTGAACTGCTCACTTCTCGCCTCCCACCCTGCAGTTCTGAGCGTGGGCGACCCACCAGGAGAGCCCTGAAAACTCCTGCACCAAACTGACACGGTGCGAACCTGCCGTGTCAGAGCCACACGGGAGCAGGGGCTCTGAACACCCACATACCACGAGTGGTGGATTCACTGCACAAGAGCCACGCCTGGAAAGTGCCTCACCCACAGTCCCGTGTGTGGGAGACGCACCAGGTGGGCTCTGAAAAACCCTGCAGTCCCTGACACGGAGAACGCAGGGAGAAAGCACATAAAACCTTCTACGCCCTGCGGATTCCCGCACAGGGGGCACACCCAGAGAGCGCCTCCATCCCTCCACGCCCTGGGGTGTCACACCTGTAGAAGAGGTGCCCAGAGTGTGCCTGGAATCCACTGGGCCCCCAAGGTGGTGCTCTACAGCCCCGGGCCCTGAGAACGCACCAACGGTGCCTTGAAAATTACCACGCCCAGCAACACCACGCCTGCAGGCTCCAATCTCTACAGGAAAGCACCTGACAGCCCCTCAACACACGGGTCCATTTGCCTCACCAGAATACACCAACGCAATGGGAAAAACCACCAGAAAGAGTTGTGCTCCAGATGAAAGAGCCAGCACCCCACCAAACAAGGGCCAAAAGCCATTTTCAATATCGACGATACGAGATGAAGACATGGAAGTGTTACCAGCAAAGGAATTGATGAAAATAATGCTAAAATTTCTCAGAGACGTGGACACAAAGCTGGAAGACCTCCAGAACCGCATAATCACCGAAATACAACAAATCAAAACCAAACTGGATGCCCAAGATAATAAGATTGAAAGCCTCATCAACAGAATAAATGAGGCAGAGGAAAGGATCTCTGAAACAGAAGACACACAAAATGAAAGTGCCCAGCGAATCAAACAGCTGGAGACAAACCTCAGCAAAACTAATAAAATGATGCAAGAGATGAAGGATTACCTTAGAAAATTGAATATTCGGATCATCGGCCTCCCCGAGGGAGTAGAAAGAGAATCTGGGATGCAAGCAGTGCTCGATGAAATTATACAGGAAATCTTCCAAAACACTTGGAACACGAATCCACCCCGCATACAGGATGGACAGAGAACTCCCAACAGACATGATCCAAAGAGATCTTCACCCAGACACACGGTGCTCAAGTTCTACTCCAATGAAGACAAAGAAGGAATCCTGAGACAAGTACGAAGTAGAGAAAAGATCACATACAGGGGAAAACCCATCAGAATCACTGCTGACTTCTCCGAAGAGACCCTACAAGCAAGGAGAGAATGGACAAAGATCTTCCAAGTCCTGAAACAAAACAACTGTCAACCAAAAATAATCTACCCAGCAAAGATCTCATTTGTATATGAGAACGAAATCAGATACTTCAATAGCAAAGAAAAACTAGAAGAATATGTCTACACAAAACCAGCTCTGCAAAGTCTCCTTAGAAATGCGCTAGTCCCGGACAAAAAGGAGGCAAATCACAAACAAAGTTGGCAAATAAGAAGGTCTCCAAACTAAAGGCCGCACAAACAAGACAATTACATAGGCAACAACACACACACAACACAATCACATGGCAGGGCAAAATTACAACCTCTCAATTTTAACTCTCAACACAAATGGTCTAAATTCACCAATCAAACGACAGAGATTAATAGAATGGATCATCAAACAAGACCCAACCATCTGTTGCCTACAAGAAACGCATCTAACCAGAAAGGATGCAAAGAAACTGAAAGTGAAGGGATGGAAAAAGATATTTCACGCCAATAGACGAGAAAAAAAAGCTGGGGTAGCTATCCTAATTTCAGACGAGATAGATTTCATTCTAACTAACATCAAAAGAGACAGGGAAGGCCATTTTATACTGGTGAAAGGAATGATCCATCAAGAAGCAATCACCATCATTAATGTTTATGCACCGAATCTTAATGCACCTACTTACGTAAAGCAATTACTTACAGACTTAAGGGAAGACATAGACACCCGCACAATTCTTGTAGGCGATCTCAACACACCTCTAACAACAATGGACCGGTCTACGAAACAAAAACTCAACAAAGAAACAACAGAGCTCACACAAACAATAGAACAACTGGACTTAGTAGACATATATAGAACTTTTTATCCTAAGGCCACAGACTATACATTCTTCTCAGCGGTGCATGGCACCTTCTCCAGAATCGACCACATGATAGGACATAAAGCGAATCTAAACAACTTCCAAAACATTAGTATCATACCATGTACCCTCTCAGACCACCATGGGATGAAACTGGAAATCAACAACTCAAAACTCCCCAGGAAGTATAGGCACTCTTGGAAATTGAACAATATGCTATTAAACGAACAATGGGTCAGAGAAGAAATTAAAGATGAGATCAAAAAATTTATGGAAACCAATGAAAACTCTGATACAACATTCCAAAACTTGTGGGACACCGACCAAAGCAGTGCTACGAGGTAGATTCATCGCAATCGGAGCCCATGTCAAGGCCCAAGAAAGACGCCAAATACAGGAACTAACCTCACACCTCCAGGATCTGGAAAAACAGCAGCAGAAGAGTCCCACGCACAATAGGAAACAAGAAATCATCAAAACAAGGGAGGAGATAAACCAAATAGAAATCAAAAAAACTATACATAAAATCAACAAATCAAAAAGTTGGTTTTTTGAGAAAATAAACAAAATAGACACTCCACTGGCCCGATTGACCAAAAAAAAAAAACAAGAGAAAGTGAGAATCAATAGCATTAAAGATGAAAAAGGCAACATAACAACAGACACTGCAATCATTAAGAAAATAATTAGAAATTACTACAAAGAACTGTACTCCCACAAATTTGAGGACCACCAAGAAATAGAAAAGTTCTTGGACTCCCACCACTTACCAAAACTCAGTCCGGAGGCAACTGCAGAATTAAATAAACCCATAACCGAGGTAGAGATAGAAACAGTCATCAAAGATCTCCCAACGAAAAAAAGCCCAGGCCCAGACGGCTTCACTACAGAATTCTACAAAACATTCCGAACAGAACTAACCCCAATCCTCTACAAGCTCTTCAAAACAATAGAGGAGGAAGCAACCCTCCCAAACTCATTCTATGAAGCTAACATCACCTTAATCCCAAAACCGGACAGAGAACCATCAGAGAAGGAAAACTACAGACCTATTTCTCTGATGAACATTGATGCTAAAATTCTCAACAAAATCCTAGCCAATAGAATTCAAAAAATCATCAGACAGATCATTCATCCGGATCAAGTAGGATTCATCCCTGGAATGCAGGGATGGTTCAACATTCGGAAATCCATAAATGTTATAAACCACATCCAAAAACTGCAAAACAAGAACCACATAATAGTTTCAATAGATGCAGAAAAAGCTTTCGACAAAATCCAACACATCTTCATGCTAAAAACTCTAGCCAAAGTAGGCATAGATGGGAAAATCCACAACATAATCAAAGCAGTTTATGAAAAACCCAATGCCAGTATCATACTGAATGGAGAAAAGCTAGAACCCTTCCCACTGCGATCGGGAACAAGACAAGGGTGCCCGCTATCACCACTGCTATTCAACATAGTCCTAGAGGTACTTGCAGAGGCCATAAGACAAGAAAAAGAAATCAAAGGCATACGTATAGGAAACGAAGAAGTCAAGCTTTCACTATATGCAGATGACATAATCCTATACATAGAAAAACCAGGAGACTCAATACAGAAACTGCTAGAACTTATACGAGAGTTTGGCAGAGTGGCTGGGTACAAAATTAACGAACGAAAATCAACAGCCATAGTGTACGCAAATAACACCAAGATGGAAGAAGATCTAACCAACAGGATACCATTCAAAATAGCAGAGAGAAGTATGAAGTATTTGGGAATAAATCTAACCAAAAGCGTAGGAGACCTATTCGAAGAAAACTACAAACTATTTAAAAAGGAAATTGAACAAAACCTCAAAAGATGGAATAACATCCCGTGCTCCTGGATAGGCAAAATCAATATCATTAAAATGTCTATACTACCAAAAGCAATATACATTTTCAATGCAATTCCAATCAAATTGCCCCAAACATTCTTCACGGAACTGGATACAATGATTCAAGAGTTCATCTGGAAACACAAAAAACCACGAATAGCTAGAACCATCCTGAAAAATAAGAAGTTAGCAGGGGGAATCACAATCCCGGACCTCTGGACATACTATAGAGCAGTGGTTATCAAAACAGCCTGGTACTGGCACAAAGACAGAAAGGAAGATCAATGGAATAGAATAGAAGCACCAAAAGGGAACCCACACAAATACAGCCAATTAATCTTTGACAAAAAGACCAATGACAGTCCAAGTAAATGGGAAGGCCTCTTCAGTAAATGTTGTTGGGACAACTGGCTGATAGCCCACACACACAAAAGGATAGACCCACATCTATCACCATACACTAAGATCCAATCTACATGGATAAAAGACCTAAAACTACATCCAGAAACCTTCAAACTCTTGGAAGAAAATGTAGGAAATACCCTGCAAGACCTAGGATTAGGTCCTGACTTTCTAAGAAGGACGCCAAAAGCAATAGCAGTTAAGAACAGAATAAACAAATGGGCACTCATCAAACTAAGCAGCTTCTGTACAGCAAGGGAAACCATCACCAAAGTAAAAAAGCAACCCACAGAATGGGAGAAGATCTTTGCACACTATGTAGGACATAGTGAGCTAATCTCTAGGATATACAAAGAACTCCAAAACAACCAAAACACCAAAACAAACAAGCCACTCAAGATGGGACCCTGGAAATTGGGAAACATTTCACAAAGGAACAAGCCCAAATGGCAAACAAACATATGAAAAAATGCTCCAGTTCCCTGGCAATAAGGGAAATCCAAATTAAGACATCGATGAGGTACGACCTAACACCAATAAGATTGGCCCACATAAAAAAGAACACCAACAACACTTGTTGGCGAAGATGTGGGGAAAAGGGAACCCTACTCCACTGTTGGTGGAGCTGCAGGTTGGTACAACATTTATGGAAATCAGTCTGGAGAACACTCAAACAACTCAAAATCTGCATACTATATGACCCAGCAATAGCACTCCTAGGAATGCATCCAAAACACTTGTTTCACAACAAACCAACATGCATCCCTATGTTCATAGCAGCACAATCAGTAATTGCAAAAGCATGGAAGCAACCAAAATGCCCATCAACAGAAGATTGGCTAAGAAAGCTTTGGTTCATCTAATCCATGGAATACTACTCAGCTATTAAAAAAAATTAAAATACAGCTCTTTTTGGCTAAATGGGCCCAAGTGTAAACTATAATGTTAAGGGAAATGAGTGAATGATTGGGCTTTTTGAAATCTTTTCACACACATGGTGAATATAAATATATATTTATAGTTATACCTATATGACTAAGAAAACTTTATTTTAAAGTCATTTCTCATTTTTAAATCATGTGTCATATACTTATATTTCTTCCTAAAAGTACAAGGGGTCCTCCAGCCACATATTCTATGGCCCTGATAAAAATTTAGCATTGTTATAATTTCTATGCTCATTGTGACATTTAATACATCTCTTGAATTCAATTTTTCACTTTAGCTGAATTCTTATGAGGTTTTGACAAGGCAAACAAATTGAAATTTATAATCTTCTCTAACTTAAGATTTCATTTTTTTTTCATTTTAGAGAATTCTCTCTATGATTTATCTTATTCGAAAGGCACACATTTAAATATTAAATATAGGTATTTCCTCTTTGATTTCTCTCCTGCAATGTTCTCATTTATTCTGTTTCACTTTTTCACCTTTTCCTATCTGGCAATAAAATTTCATTTCTTTCTCATTTTAATTTGTAAAGAATTGATTCATCAGGGTTAGCAAAGGTACCCATTTACTACAACACAGATCTGCCAATGTGATTTTAATAGAGAAAATAGATTTCACAACTCATGGGTGCAATCATAATGCTACAATTAATGGCTTAGAAGATGAAAATGAGATCAATACCACTGCCAGGAGGAATCCAAGTGAGAGGTATAACCTCGCTCTCATAGAAAGTAACACATGCACAGTCTCCAGAATTCAAGGAAACAGGATCCACTAATTCCAAGGTTCAAAGGAATAGTCCTACCTCAGAGACCTGCCTCCAATAAAACAATTAACACATTGCTCCTAGCCTTGCAGAAAGCAGTATACATGGAGAGCTGCTGAACACAAAAAATATGCATTAGTTCAGATGCTGAGATTTCAGAAAATAGCACAAATGTACACACTGACCACCATCACACGCATAGACACTGCCCACCAAAAACCAACCTACATGTGCTTCTTTTCAATTGAAAAAAATGCACAGCATGAATTTTGACATTTCTGCTTCTACCTGGAGTTCAACTATTTTTATTTTATTTTGAGGAAATCTGCTTCTATTCCTAATGTGTTCATCACTTATGTTCTGAAAATCAACTTAGTTTATTTCATTGTATACAATAGGCATAAGTAAGAGCTGAGGTGGAAATGAAGGATTTCTTTTTGATGTGGGGATTTGTTTTAAAGAAAAAATCTTCAACACATAAGCATACATCTAAATGAGAGTTAAAACATGTTTTCATGTCACATCTAGACCACAGGTTAGAATCACTACTCTCTGATTGGAGGTTCATTTCTGGTAAGAGTTTACAAAGTTTTGAAATACTTATCAATCCTTCCTTGTTACCTTCTAGTCAAGTCTGCTCAGATGACCTGCAAAATGAAACACACCAGGCAGCAGAAGGTGAGTAGCTCATAGATCCCATTCACTAAAAAAACTAATTAAAATAAACAAATAAATAAAGAATAATCCTGTTAAGTCCCTCACAACTAAGAGGAGAAAGGACACCAAATACTATTCGCTGTCTTCTTCCTGTCATGATCTTTCATAATAGCTGACATGATCTGTAAATCAGATAAAGGTTTTACATCACACACACATTGGAACCTTCCAACAACCCTATGAATCTTTTACTAAATCATTAAAAAGATGAGGAATGTGTGGTATAGGAATGTGAAGTGTTTAGGGAACTGATTTCAAGAAGAAAAAGTCTCCAAGTGCCTGGTGGCTAAATCCTCACCTTGCACAATCCAGGGTCCCATGTGGAAACCAGGTCATTTCCCAGCTGTTCCACTTCCTATCCAGTTCCCTGCCTATGGCCTGGAAAAGCAGTGGAGGATGGCCTCAGGACCCTGCCCCCACATGGGAGACCTTGAGGAGGCTAAAAATTCCACTCTACAGATCAGCTTGGCTCTGGCTGTTGCTGTCACTTGGGGAATGATCTATAGATTGAGGAGTTTGTCTCTCCTCTCACTGGAAATCTTCCTAGAAATATATATTGATTTGTGTTTGAGCTTTGAAAACATGGTAAAGTGTAACAGCATTATTACAAAAAAATCTTTAACTCTCATTAATGAGTATGTAATATCTAAAAAGTATGTATGCAGGGCCTGGCGCATTGGTGCAGTTGTTAAGGTCCTAGCCTTGCACGCCCGGGATCCCATATGGGCGCTGGTTCTATCCCAGCAGCCCCGCTTCCCTTCCAGCTCCCTGCCTGTGGCCCGAGAAAGCAGTTGAGGGCCCAAAGCTTTGGGACCCTGCACCCGTGTGGGAGACCCAGAAGAAGCTCCTGGCTTTGGATAGGCATAGTATCCGGCTGTTGCGCTCACTTGGGGAGTGAATCATCGGACGGAAGATCTTCCTCTCTGTCTCTCCTCTCTGTATATCCACCTTTCCAAAATAATAATAATAATAATAATTTTTTTAAAAAGTATGTATGCAAATTTACAGATGAGGAAGGTTAGCTGTGGAGAAGTAGCTAACAGTACACCTGGATTCAAGGAACTTGATATAGGCATCAGCCCATCCAATCCCGAAATCAAATATTCTCTGAATAAATGCTATCATTTTCAGCTTTTATCACCATCTTTCTTTTTGAACGATCATCTGATTTCACCTCTTCCTCACCTTATTTATGCAAACAAATGTTCTGGTTGTATTTCCTATCCGTGCTTTCCTATATTTTCCCCTTGACTGTCCACAGGTTGATAAGACATACTCTTCTAAAGAAGCCCAATTTACCTGCCTTCACATATATTGTTCTCTAGATTATCTTTCCAAATGTCCGCCCCTTTTCCACTTTCATTTGTGCAGAAGAAGTTGAAAATCATCTGGAGGAAAATAGCCTCAATTGATGTGATCTATCCTCAAATACACAAGAAATACAGATAATGTTTTCCCCTCAGCATTCAAACGCCTCAGATAGTTCCCATGTTTGCTGATACATTAAAGAATGCCATGCACCTGAAAACACTTTGCAATCCCAAAGGATAACTAAACTGAATAATAAGTTTCAAACCAAAACTGTTACTTTGTCATTAAAGGGAAAGCCCAGCAGGCCTTCACATAATGAAATGAGTATGAAGGATACCTCAGGAATAGCAAATTTACTAAACACAACTGGCTCAAAGAAGGGTCGGAAAGCAGGGTTTCATCCTAAAGAATCAAACATCTCAGAAGTGGATTCTACACAAAACTTCGGTAAGAAAAATAATTTCAAGAGTTGTCTCTCCAGGCCCACTAGGAAGCCCAAGGAAGGTGAGGGTTGATGAGGATGGTCAAGCCGTGAGAGGTGCAATTGCATGCTTGGGTCACACTCAATGCAAAATGAATAGAGCCTCTAGAAACATGATTACATTTTAGGCTCATTGGGGGCTGATCTAAGAAACAAAATGGGACAAGGTTACTTAGGCTATATGCAAAAACTTTATAGAGAGGAAGTCAGTTTTCCTAGGAGCAAAGCTGCTACTTAATATGCCTGTTTCCCATGGCAGAGTACCTGAATTCAACCCTCTCTCTGACTCTACCATATTGTTAATATACAACTTAGTGTTGCTTGTTGATGAAACACATGATTCAAGTATTACCATCCTTTAGTGAGAACTGGATAAAGCTTTCTGATCTGAGGCTGGATTGCCTGCTCTCAAAGTTACTTAATCAGTGAACATCCCTACCTCTCTCTGCGTTCCACATGCACTGTTTCTCTCCCCTGATGTGTTGATCTCTGTGTGTGTCTTTCTTTGTCTTTTAAATAAAGAGCTGTTCAAATGTCAGGGGAAATGAATGAATGACAACCAGAGATTTTTCATGAAAAAAAAAAATTCCATGCAGAGTTTCTTGTCTTGAAAGCAGCATATTTTAATAAAACATGAAACACGAAATTACCAATAACTTCACTGACTTAGTTTCTCCATCTCAGAAGTCAGAAGAAAGGATGAGAATGAAAAATTTCAGATGTACAACTCTCAAGAAAAAATGGGACAGACATACAAAGAGTTCAGTGAGACTGAGGATGATGATTACTTGTGTAAGTGACACTTTGGCACATCCACAAAGAGAAATCCTATAGCCTGAAATCAAATTCCACTTGTATATTTGTCTTTTATCATTCCGTCTACTAGTAACTTGGGTTGCAAAATACAGGCTGAGTGATGTGCGTAGTTGGCTGCTTCTGTTGCTCTCTATATCCAGTACTGTTTGGTATCCTTTCCTAATCCCTTCCACACTCATCTCCAGATTGTGAGAAGTGTCAGAAGTTCTTCCTGAAAAGCTGTGCTGCTCATGGACCTCCAGTGTTTCTAAAGGACAACCCAGTGGATAAGGGACATCCTAGTCGCGCTCTCCTCAGTGTGCCCACTGGGCTTCGAATTGGTCCATCCAGCATTCCTGAAGCTGGGCTTGGAGTGTTTAATGAAGCATCTGATCTACCACTGGGGTTGCACTTTGGTCCTTTTGAGGGCAAGATCATAGAAGTGGAAGAGAAGCCAATAGTGGGTACAGCTGGTAGGTAAGAAGTACATCCCTTTGCAATCTGGTGGCTTTCCACCTGCCTGCTGTGAGTTTGGCTCATGTGTCCAGTTCATGTGTCCTTCTACACATTATGGCATGAGTGGAGCCAACATGATTACATCACAGAATCCTTACTGAAGTTTAGCATTGATGAGATCACTGGGCTGTAAAAACAAAGCAGTTCGATCTCAGCTGTGGGCTTCTACTGTAAGGAAACAAATCAGATTAGGTGTGTACTAACACTATGTTATGTCTCAAGATGTGGTTGGACTCATGGAATGTCATGGAACATGATGGTAGTTGAGTTAATAATTCTGCTGAACTATCCCATTTCCAGAAACATATTAACTGATTTTTCTGAAACTCAGATAGCCAAGGAGAGAAACAGTTATGAGTACATGGATGGAAAGGACACATCTTTGGCCAACTGGATGAGGTAAGAACCATGGCAATTTACATCTGGAGATGATATTTGTCTCAAAGACAAGATCACCGTCCTTTCTGCTCTACTTTCCTCAGTGAGTTTTACATGATATGTCCTCTTTGATATCTATTTGAATGACCTTCGAATATTATGGCCAGTTTCTAACAACACATTCTATATAAATACTATTTAGGAATTTGAGAATGACTAGTGAGGAATGAAGGAAGAAAGCATGCTTGCCAGAACAAATACAGTATCTACACCTTGGACATGGGACTTCATTGATCTCATGAGAGAGATACATGTTTGCATGGAGAGCTCTTGCTGAATAGGGATTCAAACAGGATGGAGGCTATCAGAGAACAGATGAGATTCAAGTGTAACAGCACATGGGAACTCAGCATTTATCTCTGCACCAGGTATGTGAACTGTGCTCGGAATGATGAGGAGCAAAATTTGGTGGCCTTCCAATACCACAGACAGATATTTTACCGCACCTGCCAAGTCATCAAACCAGGCTGTGAACTTCTAATATGGTATGGGGATGAGTATGGCCAGAAGCTGGGTATCAAAGGAAGCAGTGGAAAGAAAAAGAAGGGAAGAAAAAGGAAGAACTCACAACAGTGAGAGGTAAGTAGCACTGTTTTTTTTTTGTAAAAAAGTAAAGGAGTCACCTGGGAAATATTTGCCGTTCAGCTCGAAGGAGTCAAATGGAAAGTGGTGGCTGTCAAAGTCCAATTCAAATGTGATTTCAATTTAGCAAAAACAAAGACTTACTTCTCAAAGGAAGGGAAGAGTTATATAGAGACTCAAGTACAGAGAGGGAGAGAGAGCAGGAGATATCACCAGCTACAGTTTTACCCCAAAGTTTGCACGAGAGCCTGGCGTGGCAGCCTTGTGGCTAAAGTCCTTACCTTGGACATGCTGAGATCCCATATGGACACCACTTCATGTCCTGGCTGATCCACTTGCCTTCCAGCTTCCTGCTTGTGGCCTGGAGAAGCAGTTGAGGATAGCCTCAAGCCATTGGAGGCTACAGCCTCAAAGGCGACCAGGAAGACGTTCTTGACTCTAGAGTTTGGCTTGACACATCTCTGGCTATTGTGGCCACTTGGGAGTGAAAAAGGAGAGACAGATTTCCTCTATGTATCTCCTCCTCTCTGTATATTTGATTTCATATATACAAACATATATATATATATGAACCTCTGTATATGTATTATATTGTATTGAATTGTATAACATTATATTATATCATATTAGATGATATGATATGGTATCATGTTATATTACATTATATTATATCATATTACATTACATTATATTATATTATGTATTATTTACACTATTTTTAAAGCTGCATCTGCCAAGACTATCTCTGGCTAAAACCAGGAGCCTGGAGTGCATCTGAGTTTCCCATGCATTTCAGAACTTCAACTATTTTGTACTCATTCACTGGGTACATTAAAAGAGCAGGAGATTGGACATGGAGCAGCCAGATCTCAATCTAGTCATTCTATGTTGTACTAATGTTCCTGTCAGTGACTTGAACAAGTGTGACCTCATACTGACCCATTTTTTAATGTCTTTGACTCCTGGGAAAATTTGGTCTAAGTTTTTATTTAGTTCTTTTATCTTTTAAATACTTTGTGCACAAAAATATCCCAGAACATACCATTTTTATTTTTTTTTTATTTTTCATTATATTTAGCACAACTTATATAGTTAATTAGGGTTAAAAAGTTTCAATGGCTATAGGAAAGTGGGTAAGACTATGATTTCCACGTTGTTTCCTTCATGTATCTGAGGAAAAGGGCAATATTAAGGGAGAATTCCTATCCTGTTACCCCCCACCCCCACCTCAGGTCCTGGATGTTGGTTGGAGGCTGTTGTCACATGCAGTACAGGCCACCTCGTCTTGGCATTTCCTATTGGACAATTTTTTTTTGTTGAGACTGAGCCTGGCTCGAAACACATTCTGTTCTGGTTCTCGGATTTGCCACTGGATGACATGAACTGATTCAGTGTGGTCTGCCCACAACCCAATGTATACCAAATATATGCCAGTAGGTAACTTTCCATGACCTGTTCTGGGCTGTTTCATAGCAGGTTTCATGTGTTTACGTACCGGATCTGTGTCCTGCCAGATGAGTTGCCCAGGCTCTTCAATCAGTACCTTTCCCAATGCCAGATTGTGCATATCGGGGGTCCAATAGCCAGCTGTACTCAGTTCACCTCCTGTCATAGCAGGAACAGTGGCTTGTTCTGACTGGCCTTCAACCCAAGCTGCTTCTTGTTGTTGGATGTTTCAGCCCAGCCATGGCTGATCCACACCCACATATGGCTCACACATGGCCCAGTAGGTCTTGAGACCTAGCCTAGTCTGTCCCACATCTACCCTGGTCCTCAGGATACCAGATGGTGTTGGAGTCTGGCCAGGCTTGTTGCACCCTGTCCCAGTCCATACTTGTGCCATGGGAGAATATAACCATATCCTGATGAGAACACAGCCGGCATTCTAGCCCACACACCCATTGAAGTGGAAACCTCAATCCATTAAGAGTGTCCCCTTACTTCCCATCTCAGCCTATTCCCAGCCATAGATCCTGTGTTTGCCAGTGATTGCTCTGACTCACTTTGGCACAGGCCCTCACTTGGCCCTATCTCTGCTTTAGACGCTCTGGCATAGCATCGCTGGTTCACACAGACCACTAGGTGCAAGAGATCGTCATGACCTATGCTCCATCCTGGTTACTAGTTTCAATTGTGGGCTAAGGCTTGCTCTGTCTTGCCCAGTACACCCCTATCCATTACCAACTGACACATTAGCCAGCTGTTGGAGCTACTTTGCCCAGCTTGTCTGACCACCAGGTATGAGCTACATATTCACCAGTGAAAACTATGACTTGCCAGTGAAGTTACCCAACTTCCTCCACTTGACCCACTCCCAGATTCAGTTCTCATACATGTTTTATTCCAGGACTTGGCACAATCTGGCCTTCCATTTGGCTTTGTATGAGTTGGTGAACATTGCAACCCAAATCAGGTCATTTAAGTTACAGTTTGCACGATAGTTTACTTAGAGAGAACATATGTATATTATTTTCAGTTATATCTCTCTGTTGACTTGGGAGCCTGAGCATCTTTTCATTTGAAAGTATTTTATTTCAAAAAAATAAATGTGTGCTAAATCTTTTGCTCTTTTCTTCAAAGGTGGTTTACTTATTTCTTTGTTGGTTTGGTTTTTATTGTACCTGGGATTCTGTAGCTCCTTATAAATCCTGGATATTAGTTCCCCATCACTTGTGTGTTGTGCAAGTATTTTCTCTGTTTCTGTTGTTTACCTCCCACTTTCTTCATTTGTTTCCTTTAGTGCATAGAAGAACCTTTTCAGTTTGATGACATCCCATTTATTCACTTTGGCTTTGATTGCCTGTGCTTTTGGTTACTTTCTAAGAAGTCTTTAATTGTTGCTACAATTTTGAGTGTGCTTCCAATACTTTTTCTTGAAAAGTTTGATGGTTTCTGGGTGTAGATTTTGGTCCTTGATCCATTTAGAGTCATTTTTTATAGTTGGACAGTTGTGTTTCTGGCTTCTTACCTCTGCAGCTGCTAAAACAGTTATCCGAACAGCACCTGCTGAATATATCCGGAATTTTGCTTGGATAGTTTCCAGCTTTCTTGTCAAAGATTAGTTGACCCGACATGTGTGACCTCCCTTCTTGTGTTTGTGTTCTGTTCCACTGATCACCTTCTCTGTTTCTGTTGCAATACAAGAGTGTTTTGATGACCACTGATCTGTATCTGTCTTGAGGTTTGGAATCGTGATTTCTTTCACTTGGCTTTTTATTATTCAAGATAGCTTAGGTTATTTATGGGCTTTCATGAATCCAAATGAACTTTTTTACAAATTGTTTCTATTTCTGAGAAAAATGTTATTGGGATTTTGATTGGGATTGCATTGAATCTGAATATCATTATTGGTAATATGCTCATTTTGATCGTGTTGATCCTGCCAATCCAGGAATGTGATATCATTTTTCCAGCTTTCAAGATCTTCCTTTATTTACATCTTAAATGTTCTATAGTGCTGGAGTCCAGCTCCAGCCGGGTTCTGAGCTTGGGAAAAGTGCGTGGGGTCGGCGATAAGAAAGACACAGGCACAGACACTTGGTGTATTCTCACCACAGCTCCAGAAAAAGCTGTCCTTTTTATTTTCTCAAAACCCCTCTCAAGCTTCTACACAAGCAACTAATTCTTCTATTTTTTACTTCAAAATTAGGGGGCATGTACAGACATTTGGTCACTTCGTCTGCACTTCATGGCTAAGCAGGTGCCCCTAAAGATAATTCTGCAAATTACTGTATTCATATTCTTCAAAGCAAGCTATTATTTAATCTTCAACAGTATCCATAAAGCAACAGCCAGGACTCCAAGGCCTTGGCACATGTGATTACCTGATAATTAGTAGCACTTTCCCACCACATTTCTATTTCTACAATTTACCCATCGTTTAATGGAAGAATAGGTTATAAGGAAAAAAAACCTAAAATCAAAAACAGGAATTTCAAATATAAAATCCCCCTAAAACTACAGATTCCTTAACCCCATAAACAATCAGACAATAATCAAAAGCATGTTTTAACAAAAGCATCCTCAATTCCTCTAGCTAAAATTATAAAAGCGGCTAAAACAGTTACATTTTCTATGCTCCAAAAACTTGCAAAGACAGGCTAGCCTTTGAGATAACAATAACTATATTTATTGCCATAGCAATTTCACTTCTCACTCCCATCACTTGCATTGCTTTGTTAAATTCTTGTTAAGCCATTTCCCAGAAGGCATGCTATATGTCTGGCCTAATTTCGGGGCAATGGGTAGGTACAAAATAGGGTGTCCAGAAATGGCATGGGTTTGGTTGTACTCCTGTGTGTCAATTGTCCAAGGCTCACTCATCAAGACATTATCAGTGACATTAACTCTCAAG
The DNA here is from genome assembly GCF_017591425.1 of Ochotona curzoniae. Classification (NCBI taxonomy): domain Eukaryota; kingdom Metazoa; phylum Chordata; class Mammalia; order Lagomorpha; family Ochotonidae; genus Ochotona; species Ochotona curzoniae. The sequence continues at coordinate 67,924 of NW_024465193.1, read as the reverse complement.
CTCACATTGTTGAAAAAAGCCATTTCACAGGGCCAAACAACAATGCCTCAATAGATTACAGAAATCTTAGTGGGGTGCTTGAGTGTCCATGCAAACAGGGGGTGAAACAGCATCAAGGGGGTCAGAGAGAATTCTGCCAAGTTTTCTCATCTAGGATGAACACAAGACATGCTGTGCATTTTCTCTCCAGGCTATAATACTAGAGCAGTGGAATACAGATAGGTCCCATGCTATATCCACCAGGCTGAGGACAGTGGCACTAAGAAACCTGAAATGAATGGCTATATCACTGGCCATTGCAGGCACTGAGAAAAGGAGCCAGGAGGTACAAGAATTTCTCTTAAACTGTATGCAATAATACCTTTCAAATAATTCAAAATAGTCTTTTAAAATAAATTAGCATAGCTTTTCCAATAAACCTACCCAGAAAAAGTCTATCTTCAAATGGATTAATGAGGCTTCAAGTGCATATAGGCATCTCGTTGCTGGACAAATACACTAACAACTGGAATACAGGTTCTCTGGTTAGTAACTGATGCTCATTGGATGAAGCCAATCTCATTTACTCCCATGTGGGTGCAGCGTTCCAAGGCTTTGGGCATTCCTCTGCTGTTTTCCAGATCACAAGAAGGATGCTATCTGTTTGGAATGCAGGGCTTCCAGGACAGAAACAGCAATCATATGGGATCTGGGTGCATGAAAGTTGAGGGATTTAACTACTATGCTATTGTGCTTGGCTCAAACTACAACAAATATTTAATCATACCATTACTCAGCATCATAGAGCCATGCTGCATGTAGCCGTTAATTTCCAGTGGGATAAAATTTACATTTTTGTGCTCCGTTTATCAGTTGTTACAGAGCAAAGAGTACATAGACTATTTGGCCTTGGGGACTGAGGTGTTCCTCTAAGCTTAAGGTTTCCTGCTGTGCCATTTTGTTGCAAAACCTAAGATTTTAGTATTTTTATTCCTGAATATTCCATGCAATTAATGTGGCAGTTTTTCCAGTTATAAGCTGATTAACCTATGGGCTGTGTAAAAGTGGTGGCTGTTATGAATGATGCTGCTAAAAGCATGGGATTGTTGGTCACCCTCTCATGGGCAGAATTGATTTCATGTAGATATATTTTCTGTAGCAATTGGCTGGGCTATTTCATTGCACCCCTCACACTGATTTCCACCACACTTTCAATATGCTTGAAATATACTACTTTCTATTCCCACGACCATGCATCATGGGGCCTATCCCCTGTCAGGAATAACTGTCAGTCAGGTTGTTAGGAAACCTCTGTGCTTAAGCCACTCTTGCCAGGTTTTTATTTCATGTCCTTGTGCTGGAGTACATGATTATTGCTTCATATACATACTGTCAATTTTAATTTCATTATTTGAAAAAAAAATCTGTTAATGCTCTTAGCCATTTTCTTTTTCCAAAGTTCCATTTTAATGGGAAAGTCAGATTTACCTAGATAGGCCAAGACAGAGAGGGAGATTTTCCATCTACTGGTTCAATCCCCAAGTGGCTGCAATGGCCAGCAAGAGCCAGGAGGAAGGAGCTTCTTCTAGGTCTCCTGCATGAATGCATGCTCTTATGGGTCTGGGCCATCTTCTGTTGCCATTTCAGGCCATTCCAGGCCAAAAGTAGGGAGCTGTAAGAGAAGTGGAGCAGTCGGAGTTCATATGGAACCCCGATGTGTTCGAGGTAAGAATTTTAGCCACAAGGCAACCATGACAAACCCAACCTTTTCTTGGGAACCTTATTTCGTTCATGCTGCTTTGGAGTTTCTTCATTCTTTTGTGCATGCTGGATGTTAGTCCACTCTCTGTTTTGCCAAAAAGAATGTTTTCTCCCATGCTGCTGCTGCCCATTTACGTTCTTGAACATCTACCCCAAATGCAACAAGTGCTTAACCTGATGTAATCCATTTGTTCTGTTGCTTCAATTTTCTATGCCTTTAGAGTTCAGTCCTTCCTAATATGTCTTTAACTACACCGTTGTCTTTGCCAAGTGCACATCCAGTACTTTGATGCTGTCATATTGTTTGTTTATCTAGTTCGTTTGTTTGATTTAAGGGTTGAATTTTAGTAAGATGAGAAACAGGGTGTTGTTTCTTAGTTCTGTATGTACATATCCATTTTACCAAGATGATTTGTTGAAACAACTGTGTTTGCTCTCTGGTCCATTTTTTAGATTCATTGATTTTATTTCCTCTGACTTTGTGTGGCCACACATCTTTACGTTTCAGTACATAGCTCTATTTCACTGAGTTCCTCTGAGTGTACATAGATATATATTTATTTATACATATATAATTGAATAAATATATAAATAAGAATATATATTAGTAGATAGTACTATATACTACTATATATATATCACTATATATGATATATAAAATATATATATACATATATGTATATATATATATATATATATATATACATTTGTAGATATATCCAGATACACATGCATGTACTTGTCAAACTATATATAATTTTTTGGTATTTTACATGAATGTTATTTTATAGCAGAGACAACGTATGATATATGCGTCAGTGGGATACTGAGTATAATTGTCTTCATCTGGAAATATTTTTTTGCAATGATAAGATTTCAGTTTGTTTGTGGTAGTACAGTATCCCATGGATTAGATACACCACAGAGTCTTTATTATTCAACTTAATTTGGACTTTTGATAGTTTAATAAATTGATGATGAAAATTAAAATGTTTTTTTTAAAAGGAAATAGGAGATACATATGAAAGAGATATCTACCATGTTCTTGCATCAGCAGGATCAACATTATCAAAATGTACCTATTACCAAAAGTAATATTTAGACTCAACACGATCAGAAACAAAATGCCAATAACATTCTTCTCAGAAGTAGAAAAAACTTACAGAGTTCCTCTGGAAACACAAGAGACCACAAATAGCCAAAGCAACCCTGACTAATAAAAGACAAACTTGAGGAATCACAATTCCAGACAGCATATTTGAGGGAAGTGGTCATCAAAATAATGTGATACTTGTACAGATAGGAAGATCAATTAGAAACCACACAAGAGAGCCCACACATGCATAGCCCTAATCTTGAACAAGACAACTGAAAATAATTCAGTGGAAACATCGGGTCTCTTCAGCAAATGGTGTTGGAGCGATAGGATAGCAGTCTACCTAGGTAAGAGGCAAGACCCCTACCTGTCACTGTACAATACTCAGAACTAAAGGGATCAAGAAAATAAACCTACACCCTGAAATCATCAGACCATTAGAGGAAAACGTTGGAAGCCCTCTACAAGAGTCAAGCATTGACAAAGACCTCTTAGAAAAGTCACCAAAATCTTAAGCAGTCAAAGCCAAATAAACCAATGGGATTACATTAGACTACAATGATTCTACACAGCAAAGGAAATTATTAACAAGTGGAGACCTAACGAATGAAAAGGGAGAAAACTGTTGCACACTAAACAACCGGTAGGTGTCGAATATCTAAGATTTACAAAGAAATCCTTAAGCTCAACAAAAGTGGAACAAACAACCCTGTGAAGAAATGGGCAAAGGAAATTAATACTTTTAAAAGATTTATTTGTTTTATTACAAAGTCAGATATTCAGAGAAGAGCAGAGACAGAGAGGAAGACCTTCCATCCGATGATTCACTCCGTATGTGAACACAACCACCGGTACTTTGCGGATCCAAAGCAGGGAAACAGGAGCCTGTTCCAGGTTTCCTAGGCAGGTGCAGGGTTCCGAATTTTGGGTCATCCTTGACTGCCTGCCCAGGCCACAGGCAGGGAGCTGAATGGGAAGCAAGGCTGCCTGCATTGGAACAGGTGCCCATATGGGATCCCGGTGCTGTCAAGTTGAGGACTTTAGCGAATAGGCCACGCTGCCAGGCCCAGGAGAGAAATCAATACAAACGACTAATTGACATATGAAAAAGGTGCTGCTTGCTGGCTGTCAGGGACATACAAATGAAAAGCACACTGAGGTTCCAAATAACATCACTAAGATCAGTCTGCATTCAGAACTCTACTAACAACACCTGCTGGCATGGACATTGGGAGAAAGGCATCCTCTTTCACTGCTGGTGGGAGAGTGGGCTAATATGATTACTATGGAAGTCAGGATGGACATTGCTAAGAAAACTGAAAATGGACCTGCCATATGACCCAGCTATCCCACTGATGGGAATATATTCAACAGAAATGAAATCTGCATGTGAGAAGGGAATCGGTAATCCTTTATCTGCAGCAGCACAAACTACAATAGCAATGACAGCGAATCAGCACCGATTCCCATCCATAGAGGAGCACACAAGAAAACGATGGTTACTGTGGTTACAGAAAATAGGTGGACAACACCGTCAACTCAGTCAGAGATCTGGCACTCCCCAAATGCTGCCAATTCCATGTACAGGCTGATGATGCACAAAAGCCAACATTCTCTCTCCTATCAGAGCCCAAGCAGAGCTGATGCCAGCACCCTTGTCAGAGGGAGTAGAAGACATTTGTCTCCACTACCCTGCTGGTCTTTCACACTTGCAGTCCTCTCTTTTCCTGTCTATTCCTCCACTGCACACCATAGGCCCAGGAACTGACTTCTCTTCACATAAAAAGGTCTGTTTCTACTTGGTCTGTATTTTCTTTTTTCAGTAGAACTAACAGAAACTGTTCCACATCTACTCCATGGAACATCACTCGACCACCAGAAAGAATGAAATTCTCCCCTTTGTGACAATATGGACCCAACTAGAGACCATTATACTCAGTGAAATAAGTCAACCTCAACAGACAAATACCATATGTTGTCTCTGGTATGAGGCAAACCACATAGAATTATAAGATCAATATGCTTTCAATATGCTGTCTGTGTTATGTGTTAGGTATTTTTGTTTTAATTTTCATTCATTCAAACGAAGTATTTATATTCCCTTACCGATTTCTTCACCGACTCTATTACACAGTAGCATCATTGCCTTCAAGAAGATTTTTGAGTTTATATGTCATTTCTTCAATGGCACTTTGATCATTCAGGACTATGGTATTTACCTTCATGTTACAGTTAATTTTCTATTTTACTTCCTGCTGTTGATCTTATTTTGTGGCTTTTCTATTATGGGGATGTACAATAACTGTGTGATAGAGACTAATGTTTTGAGATGTGAAGACACTAAGCCGTATACATGTTTAATTCCAAAACAAAGATGTACTCTCGGTGAGAATGTTCCCAACATTGTCAAAATAGAATGCTGCCATTGTCCATGTTATGGATGCTCTTGGCTATTTTGAGTGGTATGCAGTACTGCTGCCTTTTCTCTGTATCTTCTCCTTATGAAATGCTGTTGTGTGTTGTTTTGTGTCTTCCTGGAAAGCTGCAAATCTTGTATTTGGGTAGCTGTTTAGATATTTTCCTATTTTTAATTTGACTTTCATTGTTGAATGGATAGTTTCTTTCTTTGTTTCTAAAGTGTACGTACTTATTTGAAAATCAGAAACATCTCCCAAGTGCTGCTTCATTCCCCAAATGACTGCAATGTCCGCAGCAGAGCAGTTAGGAGGCTGGCATCCAGGAGCTTCTGGAAGATCTCTCACATGGCTTCAGGAGCCCAAGGGCTTGAACCATCATCTGCTGCTACCTTCCCACGCATGTTAGCAGGGAACTGATTCAGAAGTAGACTGGCAGGACACGAAAGATGAGTGTTTTCTCTATGAAATGTCATAGCAATAGGCTGAGCGAAATTTAAACATGGATGTGATATGAGCATGAAGGCTGTGTAATGGCAACAAAGAATTATTTCACAAAGAGATCATAAATAAAAATACCACAGACTTTAAAAAAATTACACTTAACAACATGAAGGCATTATGATAGTATTTAATAGTTACTGATTTCAAAGGTATGTTCAAAATTTCGACAATCTTGCTATTGTCTTTACTACTGTGAAAATGAGAAGAGACTATACACATTCCACATGTTCTGTTCTAAGCAAGCCCTGCTTTACTTATCCCCTCAATTTTAAATGGAGGAACATAGTTTCTTTCTGCAAATCAAAGTGTTTGAAAATTACATTTATCACTGAAGGTATCCATGTGATTTATACTGCAAAATCATATGATATTTGCTGAAAAATAATACTGAAAACATAGGGGATCCACAGGATACATACTCCAAAATCATGACAATGTATTATCAAACAAGAATATGAAAATTTGTGGGACTCCTTAGCCACGTGACTAACATGGCTAACACACAAAGTGCACCTAGGACAATGACTTTATGATTTATGTCTTGGCAGGGTCTTAAAGCATATGAATAGCAACTGAGCATTAAGTTTGGAGCCATGATAAGTTACTAAGCAATTCTGCAAAGGAGTATTTATTCTGCTATCACAAAAGAATTGTTCCACAGGAAGATACTAGAAATGTTTCCTGTTCAGAAGATACTGGTCTAGAGAACAATTACCAGTCAAATTAAGCATCTGGTCATGTTTAGTGTGCTATTGGTTTTTAATGGGACAAATTACATCTTTCTTTTCTTATCTCTGTTTGTGTCTGCCATATAAAAGTCACTGGCAAATCTTTCTTTGTTTCATTTGTATCTCCTGATGAATGCAAACTTTTACTGGTCTTCACTGGTTCTTATGTCTTGTGCAAATATCATTGGGTATTTGATCGGCATATATTTCATGGGTTAGAACAAATTATTGTTAGAAGAAGGTAAAACTGAGCCAATACATTTGCATATGACTTCAGATTTTTGCAGCCAGCCAATTATGGATACAACACTTTCAATCTCTGCAAGAATCAGTCCTATAGCATAGATCCTGAGCATGGATAGCAAAGTTGCCCCATTTAAAGTAAAATTGCAACCCTTAAGGCAACGTTTGCCTGATACCTTGGTCATAGACTTCAATTTCAAGCATGCTTTCCAACTAATGATATTTCTTGTCCTGTGGTGCACATGCTAACAACCCTGAACTACTACTCACAATAGTGAATCAGGTGATAAATCTACTCTGTGAATCTGCACCGTACAATGACTCCTACACATTTGCTCAAATTACACTCCAGTTTTCTGCCCTCACACTTTGAAATCTCAATGTCATACAATCCCTGTGTTACTGTAGGGAAACTGTTCTCAAGTATCTTAGGCACCCATCTCATCAGCCTAGTGCACTTCTCTCAAAATGCCACTTGATGTCTTGACTGTAACAAATTCATTGCACCACTGAAACAGGAAACTCAAGCAAATTCCAGAGATTTTGAATCTATGAGATGAAAATAATCAAATTCAATTGGAGATAGATTGAGAAATCTGTAAGAAACACAGTTCTGGTTATATTCACATACCTTTGTATATACCAGCTCAAATCATAAAATAGAGAACACTTGTAGACACTTTAACAGTAAGGATGAAAAGTTCCTGAGGGAAAGGCATCTGTGTAGTAGAGACTATCACACAGCACACACAGGAAAGAAGTTGAGTAAAACTTATAAATACCTGAATGATGATATAAACTAAGAACAAGTGAAACCAATCTATGTAAGGTGAATGCCAAATATACCAAATGACCTTTTCCATCTGTGGTTAATTATCCAGTCTAACACATCAAGAGAATGATCATTGTCTTCCTGTGTCCAATTCATAAGCTCGCAGTGAATTTCCTCTCTAACCTGGCTGCTGCTGCTGTAGTTTTGCCTATCCCTGGAGTGTGGATTCCATGCCTGTTTGTTGACTGCCACAGGTGTATCTGGTCTCTGTTATGCTGCTGTGCTCTTGTCACTTTCCCTGTGTCCAGGGGATTGCAGGTAACCCACTGCAACTGGTGTTGGCTATGGCTACCATGAAAATCCCTGGGCCACACCAGAGGCTTCGAAGTTTGCAATGCATCTGAACTCAGGGCAAGCCTGGGCAAAAGTGGCAGGGGGCCAGGGGCTACCACCTCCCACTCCCCAGACCTGTAACCACCTTAGTATTGGAGATTGGGTGTCTACGTGCACCCCACGGAGAGCACCCAGGGCACAACCAGGGTAAAAAGGCCACAGTAGTGGTAGCGATTATCAACACTGAGCCTCAGGAGGGGTGCCCTATAATTACTACATCCCAAGGGAATTAGGCCTGATTCTTGCTGAGAGGCACCCAAATCTGCCCAGAGCAATTACAGGAAATCCCAAGGTTACAAAGTTTCTTACAAGTTCCCCAACCCTCAGAGCACACTCAAGTCAATGCAGTAGCCAACAAACCGCAGGGGAACCAGGTTTAGAGGTATAAATTCAAGGGTAAACAAAAACACCCAACAAGCCACCAAAGCATGCTGTCCCCAACAAAGTACAGAGTATCACCTTGGTGTCTTCAATCCATACAGCAGGAATAGGAACACACCCACTGTAAGCTACTGCACTGAGTTCAAACTATGTCCAAAATGATGAGAAAGCAAAACACAATGGGGGTCCGGCGCAGTGGCACAAGTGGTAAAAGTCCTCGCCTTGCACTCCCGGGATCCAATATGGGCACCGGTTCTAATCCCTGCAGCCCCGCTTCCCTTCTAGCTCCCTGCCTGTGGCCCGGAAAGCAGTCGAAGACGGCCCAAAGCTTTGGGACCCTGCAGCAGCGTGGGAGACCCGGAAGAGGCTCCTGGATGCGGATCAGCATAGTATCGGCCCGTTGCGCTCACTTGGGGAGTGAATCATCAGACGGAAGATCTTCCTCTCTGTCTCTCCTCTCTATATATCTGCCTTTCCAATAAAAACATAATAAAAACAAATCTAAAAAAAAAAAAAAACACAATGGGGAGAAGTAGCAGAAAAAGCAATGATTCAGACCAAAAAACCAGCACCTCCCCCAAAACAACCAAAATCCAACCCCTGTCGCTGAGAAGCGAGATGAAGACATTGAGGAGATACCAGGGAAGGAACTTAAGAAAATACTCATAAAATTCATCAGAGACAGTGAGAAACATTGGGAAGAGTTCTAAGAATTCAAATATCACGTTGTTGTGGGTATCAAGCAAGTCAAAAATAGATTCCTTGATTTTAGTACAAAGTTGACAATCTACCAACAGAATGAATTCAGCAGAACACAGGGTATCAGAAATGGAAGACCATCAGAATGGGAACAAGCAACTCATTCTACAGCTGGAGAAAAACGTGAACAAAGCTAGCAGGACCATTCAGGAAATGAAAGACAACTTTAAAAAGTCAAACATCAGAGTAATAGGCCTTCCTGAGAGAGTGGAAAGAAAGACAGTCTTACGACAGCTGTTCAAAGGAATAATACAGGAGAACTTCCAAAATACTGGTAACATGAATTACGTTCTTCATAGGTTATACTTTAGATTTGCCTCAAATATTCTAGGAAGAAGGATGATTTCTCTGTTCTCACTCCTCATTACTGAGAAGCATAGGGTCATAAGTTGCATTAGGTTTTACAATTATTTCATGAAGGTCAAGAGCAGTCTGCCTCACATTGAGTGTAGGTTCATTGATTACATCACATTCTCTTGTTACATGACATACAGGATGTTAGAGGTTGAAACAATATTACAATTTGCAGGTACCATTTTTGAGATTGACAGCAATAGCTTAAATAAAGGAAAACATGTGGTATCTAACCTTTTGGGACTGACTCATTTCCCTTAGCATGATGCTTTCCAGTTGGGTCTTTTGCCCACAATAAAGTGCACCTCTCTCATTTTGTTTTTAAGCTTAGTAGTATTCCATGGAGCAAAGAAACCATAGTTTTCTTATCCAGTCTTCTGTTGATGGGCATTTGGGTTGCTTCCAAGTTTTGCAATTGTTGATTGTGCTGCTATGAACATGTGGGTCCATGTAAGTTTCTCATGTAGCAGGTGTTTTGGATATATTCCTAAGAGTGCTATTGCTGGATCATATGCTATGCAGATTTTCATTTGTTTGAGTGTTCTCCACACTGATTGCCACAGAGGCTGCACCAACCTGCATTCTCACTGGCATTGGAGAAGTCTTCCCTTTTCCCCACAACCCTGCCAGCAAGTGTTGTTGGTGGCTTTTTGTATGTGTGCCATTCTTACTGTCTTTCTGTGAACCCCATTGCTGTCTTAATTTGGATTTCCCTTTATTTCCAGGGAACTTGAGCATTTTTTCATATGTTTACCATTTGCATTTGTTCCTTTGTGAAATGTCGGCCCATTTTGCATGCCCATTTTTTGAGTGGTTTGTTTTGGTGTTTTGATTTCTCTGGAGATCTTTGTGTATTCTGGAGTTAAGCCTCCTATCACCTATGTAGTGTGCAAAGATCTTCTCCCATCCTGTGAGTTACTTTTTTCCTTTGTTGATTTTTTCCCTTGTTGTGTAGAAGCTTCTTAGTTTGATGTAGACCCATTTCTTAATTTTGGTTATTTGATTGCTGTTGGTGTTCTATCCAGAAAGTCATTGCCTAAACCTAACTCTTGTCCATCATGTTCTTCCAAATGTTTAAAATTTCTGGGTGTAGGTTTACGTCTTTTATTCATTTTGCTTTGATCTTATCTATGGTGAAAGATGTGGGTCTGTGTTGTAGTTTTTAAGGCTATTAGCCAGTTTTCTCAACAGAATTTATTGAAGACAACTTTCCATTTCCATGCATTTTCATCTGTTTTTAGTCAAAAATTATTTGGTTGTATCTATGTGGTTTCCCTTCAGTTGTTTCTATTCAACTCCATTGGTCCTCCTCTCTATCTCTTGCCAGTACCAGGCTGTTTTAATAACCACCACCCTATAGTATGTCCAGAGGTCCAGAACTGTGGTTTCCCAGTTAACTTCATATTCTTCAAGATGGTCTAGCACCTCGTTGTGTGTTTGTGTGTGTGTGTGTGTGTTTGTGTGTGTGTGTGTGTGTGTGTGTGTGTTTCCAGATGAACCTTTGTATCATTTTTTTCAAGTTCTATGAAGAATGTTTTGGGTACTTGGATTTGAATTGCATTGAATATGCATATTACTTTTGGTATCATAGTCATTTTTACAGTATTGATTTTACCTTTCCAAGAGCATTGGAGTTTCTCCGTCTTTTGAAGTCTTCCTCAATTTCATTTTTAGGCTTACTGTAGTTTCTTTCAAAGAGATTTCATGCATTTTTGTGAGGTTTATTCCTAGATACTCCATGCTCTTCTCTATTATTTTGAATGGGATTGTGCTGGTTAGATCTTTTTCCATCTTGGCACTGTTTGCATACACTATGGCTGTTATGTTTTGTTCATATGTTTGAACCTTGCCCCTTGTCCAAACTCTTGTATAAGTTCTAGCAATCTCTGTAGAGTCTCTTGATTCTTCTGTGTAAAGGATCATGTCATCTACAGATAGTGAAAGCTTGACTTCGTCCTTCCACATTTGGATTCCTTAAATTTCTTCTTGTTGACTTATGGCCTCTGCAACTACCTCTAAGACTATGTTGAATAGCAATGGTGATAGTGAACATCCTTGTCTTGTTGCAGATCTCAGTGGGAAGTGTTCCAGGTTTTCTCCATCCAGTATAATGCTAGTGTTGGGTTTTTTGTATATTGCTTTGATTATGTTGTGGATTGATCGTGCTTCACCTACCGTGGATTGGGTTTTTGGCACGAAGTGGTGTTGGATTTTGTCAAAAGGTTTTTGTGTGTCAATTAATACCATTGTATGATTTCAATTCTTCAGTTTTAGAATGTGATGTATCATATTTATGGATTTTCAAATGTTGAATCATGCCTGCATGCAGGGTTGAATTCTACTTGATCTGGATGAAACATGTCTTTTTTTTTTTTTTTAATTCTATTGGCTAGGATTTCATTAAGAATCTTAGCATCAATGTTCATCAGGGAGTTTGGTCTGGAGTTTTCCTTCTCTGTTAGTTCTCTACCTGGTTTTGAAATTAAGGTGATGTTGGCTTCATAGAATGAGTTTGGAAGGGTGGCTTTCTTTGCTATTGTTTTAAAGAGATTCTGGAGAATTGGGGTTAGATCTGCTTGGAATGTTTTGTAGAATTCTGTAGTGAAGCATCTGGACCTGGACTTCTCTTTGTTGGGAGATCTTTAATCACTGACTCAATCAATATCTCAGTTACAGGGTTGTTCATGTATTTTGTTGCTCCAGAGGTTGTAGTGTCTTTTGTTATGTTGCCTTTTTCATCCTGGATGCTACTAATTCCCGTTTTCTCTCATTTTTTTCTTTGTCAAACGGGTCAGTGGGCTGTCTATTTTATTTATCTTCTCCAAGAACAAGCTTTTTGATTCATTGATTTAGTGATTAGTGTTTTTTTTTTTTTAATTTGTATTTGGTTTATTTCCTCCCTTGCTTTGATGATATGTTCTATTTTGTTTGAAGGGTCATTTTGTTGTTGTTTCTCTAATTTCTGGAGGTGTGTATTTAGTTCCTCTATTTGGCATCTTCCTTGGGTTTTGACATAGGCACCGATTGCTATGAATTTACCATGCAACACTGCTTTGGTGGTGCCCCACAAGTTTTCGACCATTCTATCTGAGTTTTCGTTGGTTTCCATAAATTTTTGATCCCGTCTTTTATTTCTTCTCTGACCCGTTGTTCATTTAGTAGTATTATTATTCATCCTACAGGTGTTTACGTAAGTCTTGGGGCATTTTGATATATTGATTTCCACTTTCACTCCTTTGTGGTCTGAGAAGGTGCTTGTTATGATTCCTAATTTTGAAGTTATTGAGTCTCCCATTGTGCCCTATCTTCTAGTCAATTCTGAGAAGGTGCCATGCACTTCTGAAAAACATGTATATTATGCATCTATGGGGTGGAGAGTTCTGTAAATATCTACCAAGTCAATTATTCCTATGGTCTGTGTGAGTTCTACTATTTCTCTGTTAACTTTCTGATTCTTTGGCCTGTCAGAGTTAATTCGGTGTTGAGTTCTCCCATGATTATTTTATCTGCATCTACATTCCCTCTTAACTGTAGCAGCAATTGCTGCATGCAGCTGTGTGCACCTCTGTTTGCTGTGTAGAAGTTTACAATGGTAATCATTTCCTGCTTTAGGTTCCATTCAGCAATATGAAGTGTCCATCTCTGCTGTTTTGATGTTTGTCATATTGAAGTCTATGTCATCTGAGATTTGAAAAGCTACTCCAGAATTATTTTCTGTTTTATTGGAGGAAAATAACGTTTTCCATTGTATTTATGCAGAAACAGCGAAACTCTGGCTCAGACCTTTTACGTCATGGTCAAGGAGGTGTTTCTATGGATAATTCTGCCATTTGTTTCAAGTAAAACCAGTTGAAGTTCCTGCTACAATTCTTATTCTACAACTTAATCTTGTATCACAAAGAAAAGGAGAACCTAAAAATCAAGGAAAGAATGAAAAAGTATAAATAGGTCCCTTGATTACCATGAAGTCAATAGGGACAGCCAAGACAGTATGAATAGTAAAAGGCCCTTTTGCAAGATGTTATGATTGAGATTAACCTCCAAGCTCACATTGAGTAAAGAAGCAAACTCCACAGTAGCAAACAATGCCTGAATGGATTAGAATTCTTCCGCAGGGTGGTCCAGAGTCCATGCAAAGTAAGGTGGAGCTGCATTCAGGTGGTTGTACAGATATACGCCGGGCCCTGTCACACTGAGGGAGATTCCTTGTGGCCTGCCTGTAAAGGAGTAATAGTCTTCACAAATTCATGAGCCCCAAATCCCCTGCATGGACCCTAAAATGTATGCATCATATAACATGACACCCAGGTCAATCTGGATATCCACCTGCTATCTTTCTTCTGTAGCTCAGTGAATCTAACTTTGACTAAGTCACACAGCACTTGCCACAGGAATTCTTAACCCAAGAAGGAGAACGCCACATTTCCCATGTCAATAGGTGAACAAAACAGAGTTGGATTAAAGCCGAGTATGTAAATGCCTACTTTACAAGGCTGATGAGGATTGTCAGCAGTGGCCTCAACAACTAAGCCTGCAAGGACTATGAAGATGAGTCCGAGGAACATGCAGACTGTGTGCATAGATTGTGCATAGACTGTGCACATAGATCACACATGCATGAATTAGAGATTTTCACCGGCTTGAGTCTTAGTGGGTCGCTGGGATGACGTTGTGCTTTCCACGAGGTGCTGGTTTCTAGCTCAGGGATGGGAGAGTGGAGCAGCAGCCTTTCAGACATGTGAGAGATGCACCCATGGTCCAATTCCATCAACATTTAGTGAAAAAAGCACAACATATGGGCCATTCCAATGTGGCACGAGTTTTTCTTAAAGACATTGTGCCCAGACCTTGTCCCCCCGGACAATACCATGCTCCCGGCTCGAATATTCATTGCTTTCATAATAAGCCTGCAGTACGATCCAAATCTCTTGTTGCACCGCAAGCAATGCCTGCATGCTGACCAAGTAATTTGGAGCCACCTTGGTCTTGTTCATAGAGAGAGCTCATTGGACAATAGGGAGCAGAGCCCTGTACATAATTTTGAATGCGGTCAATCCATGCACATAAGGAGAATTCCAAGCTCAGAAGATGGTGAAGCGAAAGAGAATCACCCAGTATTTGCCAGTCTCAAAGCTAATTTAGATAAGGTCTTCTTAATGGTTTCTGTACATCCTTTCGATGTGCCCTGAGCTCTGTGGGTTACATTCACAATGGAGCTTCCAATCATCTGCCCCCATGGTTGGGCCGGCACTTGCAGGACCTTATTAATGAAAGTTGGGCCTTTGTCCAATCCTAGCATTACTGGAATCCCATATCGAGGTATAAGTTCCTCAAGCAATGCTTTAGCCACTACCTCACTGGTTTCCTTCCTGTAGGGAATGCTTCTACCCACTCTGAAAATGTGTCTACAAAGACTAGAAGATACTGGTACCTGAACTTTCCCAGCCTTACCTCTGCAAAGTCTACTCCCCAAGTATGTCCCGGTGTCCTCCTCCAAACCTGAGTACATGTATGTGTGAATTCTCTCTTGCCAGGTTTCATCACCTGGCATCCTGCATTCCACACCAATAACAATCTGGCCTAAAAGTTCTGATGTGGGAATCAGAGGGAGGCAGTATTGAAAAAAAACAGCGGTTTTCTCAACACTAGGTGGGCAGTTTAATGTAGTTGGTTTGAAAAATTTTCCCAGTTCTGCAGGCAAAAGCAGTCTTCCCTCCAAGTCACTCTACCAATTGTGTGACTTGGTCTCCTGGAGGTGTTTACATTAGATTCACTCCAAATCATGGCTGGGGCAATTTGGCAACAGCAATGGCAAACCGTCTTGCTTCTTAATGTGCACAGTGGTTCCCCAGTGCCTCAGCAGTGTTTACTGACTGGTGACCAGGAACCTGCACCATGGCAGCTGCCTTGGGTTTCTCTATTGCTGTAAGATGGTATTGTACTTCTGTCAGGTTTTGCAGCTCCCTTCCATCTGTTGTCATGAAGCCTCACTCAAGGTAGATGTCTCAGTGAACATATGTAGTACTGAAGGCATAATGGCTATCTGTGTAAACAGTCACTTATATCCTCCCACTTGTACGTGAGCTTCAGGTAGTGCAATCAGCTCTGCATTCCTCATTGAGCATCGCAGGGGAAGGGCATTGCTCCAGACCACTTCCCCATTGTGATCGACCACTGTTGCCCCTGCCATTTGTATTCCAGTCTTCACTAAGCCTTTACCATCCATGAACCAGGTTAACTCACTGTTCAGCAAGGGCAGGTCCAGGAGATCGTGGCAAGCTTGACTGACTTGTGACAAGGTCTCATGGCAGTCATGAAGGAAGGTTTCCATGTGCATGTTAGGCAGTGTTCAAAATGAATGGTTTGAGAAATCCCAATCCAGGAGAATCTACAAAGAGCCCCTGATAGTGCATGAGCCTCACGTTGCTCATCCACTTATCAGTGGTTGTCTCAGGACTCCCTGCACAGCATGAGGAGCTACAATCTTCAAGTTCTTGCCAAAAGTCAGTTTGTCTGTGTCCCACACCATGAGTGCAATAGCAGCTATGACACGGAGGCACAGTGCCCACCTAGCAGCAACATGATAAAGTTTCTTTGATAGATAACCTACTGGTCATTTCCATGGGCACAGCTGTTGTGTTAGGACTCCTTTTGCAATCTCCTTTCTTTCATTCCTCAAGAGGATGAAAGGATTTAATGGTTTGGAGTATCAGTGCTGCGACTTTAATGAGGGCAGCCCTCAGTTCTTGAAAGGCTTGCTCCTGTCTGTTTAGCCAGTTCTAGTGCTTGTGCTCTTTAGTGGCCTCATACAGGAGCCCAGCCAACTGTGCATAACTCAGTATTCAGAGTCTGCAATAACCCATTGACCCTAAGAATACTCACATCTCTCATGGGGAGGTAGGCATGGGAAATCTGTGAAGTTTCTTTCATGACTGCTGTTAGGCTTTGAGCCACTTTCTTAAGTTTATACACCAGGTGGATTACCAAGTGTTTGCACATCTGGGCCTTCTTTGAACTGGCACAATAAACCAACCTTCCTAGCTCTACAAGCAAGTATCTAGTAGCTCTCTGGCAATCTTCCACAGACAGACTGGTGAGGAGTAAATCATCCACATATGGCAGCAAAATCAATATGTGCCAATATGGTTCTAGGTCTTGGATAATTACCTCATAAAACAAGGTGATTTAGGTCCAAAACAGAGTATTCTAGTTAACGATAGTGATTCAGGATTGGAAGTCGTGTCATGGCACGCTAGTCTAGATGCTGAAGTCCTTATATTGCATAGGCCAGGATTCCATAAAGCTTCTGGTTCAAATGCTGGTGGTCATTTTTCCCATACATCTCCATGCTTGTGGCCTGGGAAAGCCATCTAAGACAGTGAAAACTCATGAGAGGCAGCAGACACATGAGAGATCTGGAAGAGTCATTGATGTTCACCAGCACAAGCACACATGCCTTGATGCCCACCATCCCGTATCACTGAGGCTGATGCCAGCACCCAAATCTTCCAGCTGCTCTCAAACCATCTGTCCTCCTATTCCCCATATAGGAGCTAATTTCCCTCCCGTAGAGTTTTTTCCAGTGGGAGCTGCGAGACCACACACTCCTCTCAGGCCCATTACAACACACTATTTAAGCTTCTCTATACCTCCACCTACTGTCCTGCCCATCCTGTCATCATCATCATCAAACATCTGGTAAAAGTCCAACATGGCCTTCCCTCAGGTCACTGCTCCAGGAGAACCCACAGATACCTGCACACTGGTGAGCAGGCTGATCACTTCTATCTTGCTTTCATCCACACATAAGGAAGTAGCATTGAAAGGGTGGAAAAAGTGAATGTCTGATGCATATGCAGGATGTCATGGTCAGAGTAGGTTAGGTGCTCTATCCATCAACTCCAATGTTTCTCTTCTGATTGGTTTCTTAAGAGAAATTGAGATGCCTTTCATGTCCTTCCAACACTTCTGAATTTTGGAATGTGTATATTTGTATATTTATGACACAAAGCTGATATGAATGATGTACATATACATTCATACTGTGTATAAATACACTTATATATTTGTGTACCCTCTCATAAAGTTGATTGGAAAGGCATAATCAGAGATCTTACATGCATATGTTCACAACACAAGTGACTTTGATAGTCAGGTCTAGGCCAGACTGAAGCCCAGAGCATGGAGCTTCTTCTGGTCTCCCATGTGAGTGCAGGAGCCCAAGTACTTAGGCCATTTGATACTGCTTTCTTAGGTGCATTGTCACTCAGCTGGGTCAGAACTGGAACAGCCAGGATTCAAACCAGCACCCGTAAATTACGGCAGGGCCACAGGTACAAATTAGATTGCTATGCAACCACTATCAGTAGGCGTAGTAGTAAATGAGGGGAACCCAATAAATCTTATTTTTTGTTTGTTTGTGTTTGCTTTTTCTTTTTCACAATACCAATCTATCTTTTAAAGAGATATGTGTAGGAGTTTCAGTGAGTGTGAAAGTTCACATGGTAAAGAAAGTGCACATGCAAATTACAGAAAAATAACAACAACAACTGGCCCAAGGTCCAACACAATAGCTCTGAGGCTAAATCCTAGCCTTACAAATTCTTGGATCCCCTTTGGATCCAGAAAAAATTGCGGATGCTCAACTTTCAATCCATATCCCTGCTTGTGGCCTGCGATAGCAGCTGAGGATGGTGCAAAGCCATGAGAGCCTGAACCCACTTGGAGACCTGAAAGAAGCTCCTGGCTTCTGGTTTTGGATCAGCTCAGCTCAGGCCATTGTGGGCATCAGGGGAGTGAGACAGCTAATGGAAGACATATCCATCTGCTTCTCCTTCTCTCTGTAAATCTACTTTGTCAAGGAAAATATTCATCTTAAAACAGAAATCTCTTAGTGCCTGGGTTGGTATCCTGGTGTGATTAAGTCCTCAGTTTGTACATGACCAGATCCCATAATGATGCAGCTTCTATCCTGGACATCTGCTTTCCATTCAACTCCCTGTTTGTGCCCTGGGAAAGCATTCAGAAGGCTCAAAGCCTTGGAATCCTGAAAACACATGGGAAAACTGGAAGAACATTTGGCTCCTGGCTTCAGATCAGTTCTGCATCATCTGCTGCAGTAGCTTGGGCGGGTGGTGGTCAATCAACGAAGAGAAGATCTAAATCTCTATCCCTCTATAGATCTTTGTATTTGACTTCCAATAAAAATGAAATAAACGTTAAACAAATATGTATTTTTAAAATATGTCTTATACCAACAGAACAGGATGGAACATCACAATGCACTCTGTTCCTGCCCACAAACCATAGAGGAAGGCCTTGTGCATAACTGTCACATTTCACTGAAAGAGCATCCCCTCAGAGTGGGAAGTCCTCAGTGCATCCAGTGAAATGGGAACCACATGGATGAACCCCAGAGTTAGGGTCAACACAAAGCGAGGACTGACAGATCATGTGACAACACTGACTTCCAATCCTCAAAAGTTTGAATTAGTTGGGAGCACAGGCAGTTTTCAATTTTTAAAGATTTATTTTTTATTATTTTTTTATTGGAAAGGCGGCTATACAGAGAGGAGAGACAGAGAGGAAGATCTCCCGTCCGATGTTTCACTCCCCAAGTTAACGCCATGGCCAATGCTATGCTGATCCGGAGCCAGGAGACTCTTCCGCGTCTCCCACGCGGGTGCAGGGTCCCAAAGCTTTAGGCTGTTCTCGACTGCTTTCCCAGGCCACAGGCAGGGAGCTGGAAGGGAAGCAAAGCTGCCTCTATAGAACCTGCGCCCATATGGGATCCCAGGCGTGCAAGGCGAGGACCTTAACCACTTGCGCCACTGCGCTGGGCCCCAGTTTTCATTTTATACTGTCCCTATAAGAGTAAGCAACTTGGTAACTCAGATCTAGGGCCCCTCTACTTAGTATCCTCAAAGACAAGATATTGTGGAACGTGGCAACCATACTACTAAGGATTACCCTACTAAAACAAAAAAGCAGGAGTATAGTACGCCCTGCAATTATTTGAGCCTCATATATTTATTTTGAATTTTCTAACATTGGATGGTGAAGGGCAGTCTGTTGCAGATTGTCGTTGGAATCCATCTCAGAATCAGAAGAGTTATCTGCTCTGTAAGTTTCCTTTGACTGTTCAGTGCCAAGGCCCAGATCCTGTCCTCATGAATGGGGGTGAGGATCAGTTTATGTTATCCCAGAAAATGAAGATAGTCCACGGTGGATTCCTGAGAGACTTGTCCAGCAAGGACCTGCTGCAGAGTTTTGTGAAACTTGCATACCGGCTACGCTGGTGGCATTTGAGTCAGAAGATCGACTCAACAATCAACTATATTAGAACATTTTTTTATTATGTAGGTACGTTAGTATTTGTAATGCAACCCTCTTTTCTTTTTACTTTCTCCTATGAGCACCTAGGACCTAATCCTAGGTCTTGCATGGTATTTCCTACATTTTCTTCCAAGAGTTTGAAGGTTTCTGGAAGTAGTTTTAGGTCTTTTATGCATGTAGATTGGATCTTAGTGTATGGTGATAGATGTGGGTCTATCCTTTTGTGTGTGCAGGCTATCAGCCAGTTGTCCCTACAACATTTACTGAATAGGACTTCCCATTTGCAAGGACTGTCATTGGTCTTTTTGTCAAAGATTAATTGGCTGTATCTGTGTGGGTTCCCTTTTGGTGCTTCTATTCTATTCCATTGATCTTCCTCTCTATCTTTGTGCCAGTACCAGGCTGTTTTGATAACCACTGCTCTATAGCATGTCCAGAGGTCTGGAACTGTGATTCCCCCTGCTAGCTTCTTGTTCTTTAGGATGATTCTAGCTATTCATGGTTTTTTGTGTTTCCAGATGAATTTTTGAATCATTGTGTCTAGTTCCGTGAAGAATGTTTGGGGCAATTTGATTGGCATTGCATTGAAAGTGTATATTGCTTTTGGTAGTATAGACATTTTAATGATGTTGATTTTACCTATCCAGGAGCATGGAATGATAACAAAGATTCACGGATTGGAGCCACACTGACTTCCCTAATCTTCACCCGCTAGTATTACCTGGGCTGTGTTCAGTTTATCTGCCTCCTCCCTCTCTCTCTGATTCCTTCTCAGTAGTGAGCATTCATTACTCCAATGTTCTAAGCTGTGTGAGTGAAAGCATTTTTCTCTGTTTAAAATTGACCTGTTCCAGTGGGGACTTCCTCCCTTCTCCTGGGATCTTAGGGGCCTGTGTCCATCTCTTACCCCTCTGCTACTTTCTCTTTTCTCTCCTTTGGAACTCACGATCTTCCTTTCTGATTCTTCCTGCCTTCTCTTCCAGGCTTTCTCTGCTATTGAAGATTGTCTCTGTTATCTTCATTACATCCCTAATACTCATCCCTCCCAGCTATTCCTGCTTATATGGTTTTCTTCTGACATCTGGGGCTGCCTGGTGTATTAAGGTCATAATTACCTCCAATTGCTTCTCTTCAGCCATAGGATCTAAGGGAGTGCACTGCCTACTAGTGTCATTATAGGTATTTGAGGAACGTGGACACACATTCATTTTCCTCCCTGTCTGATACCTTTTACCTTGGCCAAATTCATGGGTCCTCACTCCAGTGCCTGAGCCCTGTCACTAGAGTCTGGCGGTAAGCTCAGAGACTCTTCCTACCTTCCTTTTCCAGCCACAAAGTCTCAATTCAGCCATGTCAAGGGGAAGGCAATGTCAATGATATTGTGGAGGAGTGTGGGTCTGCCATTCTCTCTGTTAGCCTTTTTTAGTGGTGGGGGTCTATCTTCAGGATGGATACGCTCTCTTCAGTTTGAACAGTGCCTTGAGCAGCTTCTGTCAATCATCAAAGATAGGGTAGTGTGTGTCCATAATAGAGTCCACAAGGTCAGTTAACACTGTGAGGTCTTTCAAAATGGGGGTGCGGTGTTCTGAGTTTTCTAGTTTTAGAAGTCACTGGAGGAAAAGAGCCAGTACTGATACGTTTACCCCATCTCTGGCCTGCTTGCTTGCCCAATGGTGCACACAGGCAACAGTGAAACATAATTACCCAAACAATCGGGTCACTCGCAGACTTCCCTTCTCTGGAGTCACGGTCTCAAACTCCTCTTCTCTACCAGTGGTGGCAGAGTGGGTACAGCCGCTTCTGGAGTCATCTGCATCAGGAGGAGTTTGTGGTTGCCCTCTGCAGCAGCCAGCCCCAAGAGCAAGGGTTTGCATGGGGCCCATTCTGAGGAAGTGTTACCCTCATGGGCAAGCAGTGGGACTACATATGGGAGGGAATTCTCTCCCCCACACCCACATCCCCATAGGTTGACATTAAAATTTAAATCTATTAGGGAAGGATAAAATCCAGGGTCTTTCTGGACAACTGGCTGCTTTTGAGCAGCAATCTCTTCCTACTCCAGCCTCTTGGCCATGAGTGTACTGAGGTAGGCATGACTTGTACATTCTGCGATGTTAAAGGGAAATATCTAAGCCAATTAGGAGGTTTCCCTAATAATCCTGTCATTGGAGAATATATGCAATCTCGTCCAGCTGTCCTTATCTCCCCAATCTGGTTATGACTGGTCTTGGGAATATAACTCCTCTGGGGGACAGCTGACCACGAACTTAGTCCATTCTACAAAGCAGAGAGTGGTCAACTTACCCTTCTTGATTTCCAAACCCATGTTACAAGCCCTCTTCTGTATCTGAAACATGGCTCATGTGCAGAGGTTTGGGGTTGACTAAACTCTGCCCCACATTTTTCCCTAATATAAGTAATCAAGCCTGGTAGAGAAATGCAGAACACTAGAACCAGCAATACAGCAAGCCCACGATGTTTCACAACAATCCAACTCTCACTTGAACTGTGCCGTCTCACACACTCCTCCACACACTCACCACTCTCAAGATCTGGATTCTCAATCGGGAGTGCTTCAATTGGTGTGCACTTGGACTGTGGATGATTAATGAGCTTAATGACTTCCTCCAGGGTGAAATCCTTCTCCTGCCCTGCAAGTCTTTCTTATGTTTCTTACTTGGGATGGCCAAGTCCCAACACGGTCACTGGACCTCCCCTGAAACCTCATCACTGAAGCCTCAGTTGCTCCCCTGAAGCCTATTCACTGGATATTTGCTCACTCCCTTGAAGCTTCACTCACTTTCCTGGAGCACCACTCATTCCGCTCCAGGGTGATCAAGTCCTGTGGAGGTTCTTGGAACTTCTCTCTCCCCACCCCCGCCAGGGTACTCAAGTCCTGTAGGGTACCTCGGGCCTCACTAGTCCCCTTGGAGATTCTTGCTTCCCCATGAGTCTAGCCTGAGCCATCAAAGAATACTTAACTCTGATGCCACTCAACTGTTTGATCACTCTAAAAGGGTTGGAGAGTCTCATGGGCCCTCAAATGTTAAAGAGTGGGCTAAAGTCCCCGGATGTCATGGTGTGAGCTAGTCAACCCCTAAAGAACAAGAAAGGTCTCCCTGGTAATGAAAACTTCAAAGAGAGTTTATTGCACTAGTGTGAATGGGTCAGATAATACTTGGCACCCACAGGCCAACCAAGCATGCGGGTCAGACCACAAATGAGCCCAAGACAGAAGATCATATAGGCCCTTTTAGGATGGGAAATACGTCCAAAGTAATAACCTCAGACATGCTGATTTTCATGGTCTTCAAGGGCAGGCAGCCTGTTCCATTCCCATACCCAGGATGTTTATGGCTCATCCCATTCTCACATCCTTGTCTTCCTCTTGCTCATGGGGCCAGACAAGAATTACACCCTCACCTGCCTATAATTGCGTTCACAAAGTTGCAAGGCAACAAAGAACAGGTTTATAGCTAAACTGGAATCCTTCAAAAGCCCAGGAGCCTCCTAATCTTTCAAAGTAGCAGCTATTTCAGCACAAAGGAATCTCACACTGCCCAACAGAACCATTGTATTATAGCATTCTAATATATTATGCTAACAAAGCATTTTACTATTCTAATATTTACATAAACTCTTAACACCCAAAGAACAAATGGAGAAAGTCACAGCAACGGCTGATACATCCTACATTACCCACTGGTTAGAGGGAGAGACATGCCAGAATTCTGCCACTTGCTGGTTCACTCCTCAGACACTTGAACAGTCAGAGCTGGGCCAGGACCAAATTAAAAACCAGGCTTCATCTAGGTTTCCCACATGGGTTGCAGGGGCCCATTGAATTGTGCCAACCACCTGATGCTGCCCATGCTGTGCATTAGCAGGAAACTTGGATCAGTATATCAGAAGTTACAGGCCTGTACCCTGTTTTATTTTAGTGCTAATTCAGTTCGATTTTTTAAGGCAGTAGATCAATTCACACTGAAAATAATATCTCATATGTTCACCATAGGGTTAGGTCTGAAGCAGAGTTGTCTAGTTAATGATAGTGACTCTGGATTGGAAGTCGGGTCATGGCACGCTAATCTAGATGCTGAAGACCTTGGTATGCATAGGCCAGGATTCCATAAAGCTTCTGGTTCAAATGTTGGTGGTCCATTTTCCCATGTAGCTCCATGCTTGTGGCCCGGGAAAGCCATCTAGGACAGTGCAAACCCTTGAGAGGCAGCAGACACAAGAGATATTCAGAAGAGATTCTGAATCCTGGCTCAGATCGGCTCAACTACAGCCACTGAGGCCACCTCTGGAAGTGAATCAAAAAACTGAAGATATTTCTCTCTCTCTTCCTCTGTATAACTGACTTTGCATATAAAACTAAATAAATATTAAGGCAAAATGAAAGACTGGAATTTGATGGTGGTGCTTGATATTTCACGTGCTTAGTGCTAAGGTGAGGATAGCGGAACATTTGCATTAGCTGTGTAATCACCGAAAAGGTCTAGAACACATGGAGCATGCCAGCCTGAAGCTGAGAGTCAGGTGCTCAATCAAGGACTCACCCTGGCTCTCTGGATCCCAGTCACCTGAACTATGACATCCCAGCACAGGTGCTGCAGTTGCCAGGGTTGGAATTAGAAGCCAGAGCAGGGAGTCAGACCAGATATTTCAGTACCAGACATGAATCTCTTCCTTATGAAGCTTACATCTGACCCCCTTGCTGTATTCTTTTTCCTTTTTCTTTTTCTTTTTCATCTTTTTGTTTCTTTGTTTGTTTTTGTTTTTACTTCCTTGCATATCAAGTGCTTAGCTTAACACACACCCCACTCATGAAAATATATTCAAGCAATGACACTATAACACAAGAGGTTAAGCCACAATCCGCAACACTGGCCTCCTATAGGAGTGCCAATTCACAGCTGCTCCATTTGCAATACAGCTTCCTGCCTGTGGCCTGTGAAAGCAGCAGAGGATGGCCCAAGTCACTGAAACCCTGCTTCTATGTGTGAGACTTGGAAGAATCTCCTGGCTTCTGGTTTCTGTTTTACTCAATTCCAGTCATTTCAAACAGCTGGAGAGTGCGCAGGTAGGCAGAGATCTATTTCTTTGCTTCTATTATCTCTGTAAAACAGCCTCACCCTTAAAATAAATCTCAATAGATAAGGTAAAAGCCTCAGTGAATTAGTCTAGGGAATAAAGTCCTCTCCTTATGCACACTGGAATCTCCATAGGTTTTAGCTTGTGTGCAAGCAGGCCTGCTTTCCATTCAGCTCTCTTTTCGTGGCTTGGGAAAATAGTTGATGATGACCCAAAGCCTTGGAGCCTGTATCCACTTAAGAGACCAAGAAGAAGCTCCACACTCCTGACTTTGAATCAACTGAGATCCACCCATCGTGGCTACTTGGGGAATAAGTCAATGGATGGGAGACATTTGTCTCTGGCATTCCTCCTTTCTGTGTATCTGGATTTCCAATAAATATAAATGAATGTGCAAAAAATAATTAAAAATAAAATTAAAATAAATAAATATAATAATAAAGCAATACATATTTATTATTTATTTGATGAAAAGCCTGATTTATAGGTAAAAGGTGAGATAGAGAGAAACTTGTTCCATCTACCAATTATTTACCCATATGGCTACAACAGCCAGAATTGGGCTCGTCTGATGCTAAAGCCAGGAGCCAAGGGTTTCTTCCTCATCTACCACATGAGTGCAGTGCTCCATTGCTTTGTGACATCATGCACTGCTTTGCCAGGCCCCAAGCAGGGAGCTGGGTTGCAACTGCAGCAGCTGAAACACAAATCAGCACCCATATGGGATCCTGGCATTTAGATGTAGAAGCTAAGTAAATTGCACTATTGTGCTGGATTCATAAATAAATCATCAGCAGAAAAAAGAAAACAAGTTCTTTCAGAGCCATTGATGAAAAATGAGCCAGGTGTCAGGAAGAAGGTGACAGAGGGGAGGATTTGTGGCACTGTTACAAAAGTAAGAGGCAGTTGACAACAACGTTCTGGATACCTGGGCTTGCTGTCTCAGAGTCCCTGGGGCTGGATCAGCAGGTTACGCTGCAGTCAAGCAAGAGAAGTGCATGGGTGGAACCTGCTCACAGCTGAGGACAGTGGCACCCAGTGCTGTGTCACTGTGGTCTTGGTGGCAGTGAAATGACGCTGCAGAATGTGTCTATTTTCAGGTCCCCAGGGCTTAAGGGCCAATCCCTCAAGCTCCAATCAGTCATGGTTGTTCACTAGCACAAACACACATGCCTTGCTGCCCACCATCCCGTATCACTGAAGCTGATGCCAGCACCCAAATTCTCCAGCTGCTCTCAAATCATCTATCCTCCTATTCCCCATATAGGAGCTATTTTCCCTCCCCTAGGGTTCTTCCAGTGGGAGCTGCGAGACCACACACTCCTCTCAGGCCCATTACAACACACTATTTAAGCTTCTCTATACCTCCACCTACTGTCCTGCCCATCCTGTCATCATCATCATCAAACATCTGGTAAAAGTCCAACATGGCCTTCCCTCAGGTCACTGCTCCAGGAGAACCCACAGATACCTGCACACTGGTGAGCAGGCTGATCACTTCTATCTTGCTTTCATCCACACATAAGGAGAGAGCATTGAAAGGGTGGAAAAAGTGAATGTCTGATGCATATGCAGGATGTCATGGTCAGAGTAGGTTAGGTGCTCTATCCATCAACTCCAATGTTTCTCTTCTGATTGGTTACTTAAGAGAAAGTGGGATCTCTTCCATGTCCTTCCAACACTTCTGAATTTTGGAATGTGTATATTTGTATATTTATGATACAAAGCTGATATGAATGATGTACATATACATTCATACTGTGTATAAATATACTTATATATTTGTGTACCCCCTCATAAAGTTGATTGGAAAGGCATAATCAGAGATCTTACATTCATATGTTCACAACACAAGTGACTTTGATAGTCAGGACTAGGCCAGACTGAAGCCCAGAGCATGGAGCTTCTTCTGGTCTCCCATGTGAGTGCAGGAGCCCAAGTACTTAGGCCATTTGATACTGCTTTCTTAGGTACATTGGCACTCAGCTGGGTCAGAACTGGAACAGTCAGCATTCAAACCAGCACCCGTATATTATGGCAGGGCCACAGGTACGAATTAGATTGCTATGCAACCACTATCAGTAGGCGTAGTAGTAAATGAGGGGAACCCAATAAATCTTATTTTTTGTTTGTTTGTGTTTGCTTTTTCTTTTTCACAATATCAATCTATCTTTTAAAGAGATATGTGTAGGAGTTTCAGTGAGTGTGAAAGCTCACATGGAAAAGAAAGTGCACATGCAAATTACAGAAAAATAACCACAACAACAACAACAATAACTGGCCCAAGGTCCAACACAATAGTTCAGTGGCTAAATCCTAGCCTTACAAAGGCTTGGATCCCCTTTGGATCCAGATAAAATTGTGGATGCTCAACTTTCAATCCATATCCCTGCTTGTGGCCTGCAATAGCAGCTGAGGATGGTGCAAAGCCATGAGAGCCTGAACCCACTTGGAGACCTAAAAGAAGCTCCTGGCTTCTGGTTTTGGATCAGCTCAACTCAGGCCATTGTGGGCATCAGGGAAGTGAGACAGCTAATAAAAGACATATCCATCTGCTTCTCCTTCTCCTTCTCTCTGTAAATCTACTTTGTCAAGGAAAATATTCATCTTAAAACAGAAATCTCTTAGTGCCTGGGTTGGTATCCTGGTGTGATTAAGTCCTCAGTTTATACATGACCAGATCCCATAATGATGCAGCTTCTATCCTGGACATCTGCTTTCCATTCAACTCCCTGTTTGTGCCCTGGGAAAGCATTCAAGAAGGCTCAAAGCCTTGGGATCCTGAAAACACATGGGAAAACTGGAAGAACATTTGGCTCCTGGCTTCAGATCAGTTCTGCATCATCTGCTGCAGTAGCTTGGGGGGTGGGGGTCAATCAACGAAGAGAAGATCTAAATCTCTATCCCTCCATAAATCTTTGTATTTGACTTTCAATAAAAATGAAATAAACGTTAAAACAAACATATTTTTTAAATATGGCTTATACCAACAGAACAGGATGGAGCATCACAATGCACTCTGTTCCTGGCCACAACCCATAGAGGAAGGCCTTGTGCATAACTGTCACATTTCACTGAAAGAGCATCCCCTCAGAGTGGGAAGTCCTCAGTGCATCCAGTGAAATGGGAACCACATGGATGAACCCCAGAGTTAGCGTCCACACCCAGGGAGAACTGGCAGACCATGTGACAACACTGACTTCCAACCCTCAAAAGTGCCATGGAGTTGGGAGCACAAACAGCCATACGGTGGCCACCTGGGCATGGGCATGCCAGAAGGTAGGTTTCATGCCAGAAGTGTCCTGCCGTATCAGTACAAGCCAGTCACCAGAGATCCTGTGCAAGAAACCGCCCCTTAGTGCTTCCTGGGAAGCATGTAGAGGAAATCCCGGGAAAGTCTTCCTTCAGAGTCACCAGCTGGCTCTCTTTCTATTACCTCCAACATCCAGGCCTCACACAGATTTTTTTAATTTGCATAGTTTAAATTATTAGTAGACTGTTTTCAAAATGTACTACATAATTGATACATTTATTATTAACCTGTACTCCTGTCCCATTTATAACAAGCAGTAGGCCTGTGGGATAAATGTTTTGTAAAGCTATTATTTGACAGTTTTCATTTTATACTGTCCCTATAAGAGTAAGCAACCTGGTAGCTCAGATCTAAGGCCCCTCTGCCTAGTATCCTCAAAGACAAGATATTGTGGAACGTGGCAACCATACTAGAAAGGATTACCCTACTAAAAGAAAAAAGTAGGAATATAGCACGTCCTGCAAATATTTGAACCTTGTATTATTTATTTTAAATTTTCTAACATTGAATGGTGAAGGGCAGTCTGTTGCAGATTGTTGTTGGAATCTATCTCAGAAGCAGAAGAGTTATCTGCTCTGTAAGTTTCCCTTGACTGGTCAGTGGCAAGGCTCAGAACCTGTCCTCATGAATGGGGGTGAGGATCAGTTTATGTTATCCCAGAAAATGAAAATAGTCCACGGTGGATTCCTGAGAGACTTGTCCAGCAAGGTCCTGCTGCAGAGTTTTGTGAAAGCTTCGATATGGCCACGCTGTTGGCATTTGAGTCAGAAGATCGATTCAAGAAGCAACTATATTAGAACTTTTTATATTATATGAGTATGTTAGTATTTGTAAAGCACCCCTCTCTTTCTCTTTACTTTCCCCTATGAGCACTTAGGACCTGATACTTCCTGCCAGTTTCTCCTTAAACCAGATGATCAGACTGTCTAATGAGCATCACTAGCTTTTGGGGGTCTAGCCCTCCCTTTATAAATAGCTCAATTTCTGCCTGTGTTTTTCTTATCATTCAAGTGTAGTGCCACTGGGAAAACACCAACCTTTTCTATCTGACATCTTTGTGGGGCATGGACATGCACTGGCATGTGTACTGTTGTTCCTTCTTCAGGAATGCAATTATTCCTATGGAATGTATAAGTTCCATCCCTCCTCTGGACTTTGGGACTTGCTCATGTGGGTGAACCTCAGCTCCTTGAACTTTAAGCTTGTGTCTGCCTGTGTTATCCCCATGTTTCTCTCTAACATACAGAAACACCTCTGAAGTGAATGACACCGAGTTCCAGTGCACCCTGACAGCATGCTGGAATGCTGGAGTTATATTGGGTAGTAGTCAGTTAGTTTATTCTGTGTCCACAAGTTATCATTTTTCCTCAAATATAAAGCAGCATTTTCCCCATCATGTCTTGCATTCACCTGAGGAGGTCTCTTCCAAGGGACAATGGTGCTTTAGCATATTAATTCCCCAACTGATGCATTAGCCCGTTTCTCTAGCCATTGTGTGGGAGAACATCACCCTAATCTCCTTATCATTGAAGGACTGCAGGAAGTGTTACTCATATTCCCAAGGCCAGGAATGTCCAATGTCTGACACCTGTCTGGTCTTTTGCCCCAAAGCCAGACACCAGCGTGACCAGAACTTTCCTTTTGTCTTTGGAGAGCCTCTTTGAAGCACACCTTTAAAGCTGCTCTCCTCACCATTAATTCAGGTTTGTCTCTCTTGCTTTTACTCCTGCCATGATGGCAGAGGATCTCAAAGCTCCATGTCACTAGGACAGAATCTCCTTTCTCAACTTTTCTATCAAATCTTGCTTTGAAATTTAACTGTGTCCACATGAAAATTCTTCTTTTCTGCGAGACAGAAATTGAGATTGATGCCTTATTTGGGGCTAAAAAAAAAAAATTACAACACACAGGCAGGCTGTGCCTCAGATTACATCCACAAATGGTGATAGTTATTCTGTTGTCATTATTCATCTGCCTAGAAACTTGCCTGTGACTGAAGGGGCTAATGGAGAATCCTCTGTTTTTCTGAAAAGCTTAAAAGAGTCTTTGGCATGATGGTGAACATCATAGCCAGTATGTCACCAGCCACAAACCACCAGCTACTCTGGTGACAATGAGCAAGCTTGCAGAACTGACTGTCTGGGCTATGGAACAACTGAACACGTTTGGGTGGCATGCTTGCTTTGTAACAGTGGGTTCATTTGTTGGCAGAGGATCAGCAGAGGCTGTGTGGCATAGGTCTCTTGTCCTACATTAAGCCTTTATATCCTTTATATATGTTTCACTTGTGCAGTGCTTTGTTTCTCAAGCCCGTGAAATGCTGTCAGCTAATTGCTACCACATTAAAGACTTGCCTAGCCATGGAACAGGGTCATCAGCCTCCCCAAGTATATTTTCTGCAGCTGCAGCAGACAACACATTGAATGGTAGCCAGTTATGGGTAAGATGGACCTGGCACACACCAACCTAAGACAGGGTTTCTGTCATGCTACGGAGATTCCTGATATGGGTAAGGCAGATAACATGAGAGTTCACAACTGAAGACAGGCATATTCAAGTCTGCATTGAAACAAAACCAAGGGGTACCTGTTGTGTGCTAAGGAGTTGATTAGCACTTGTTAAGCTGAGCACTGCAGGGTGTGGGCTTGTGGCTGAAAGCAGCTGGTGTAATGGGACTGCTTGACATCCTATTGAAAGAGTATATAAGAAGTAATAAACTATGGGGAGATTTCCACCATCATTGGTCTCCTGTCAGTGCTTCATCCCCAGATCCTATCCATGTCCTCATTGCTGCCTCAGCTGGTCGAAGTACTCCTCAGGCCACTAGAGGTATAGGATGTACCCTTCCCGGGCTTAGTGATAAAAATGTGCAGAACCACTCTCCCTGCCTGGAAGGGATTATCACCATGGGAGCTCTGGTACAAGAAGTCTTCTACATAGAGTAGGTGTTCAACCAACAGTTCCAGTCAAACCAAGGCTTCCAGCTTAAAGCCACCAGTGAGAGAGTGGTGTCCCCTGGGACCCTCCAAAGAGCCTGCCTCTGAGCTGACCACCAGCAGTGGCCTCCCTAGTAGCCACAAGCCAGGAGAGGTTCATACAGGTAGGCTGTTCCTCTGCTCTGCACCCACAAATTGGTAATAGTCATAATACTAAAATATGAGTGTGATTCCAGAAATTCATAGAAAGTGGAAGCAACAGAGAGGGGATTGAAAACAATTGAACTTCACAAATAGTATCTCAGAAGATGCATTTTTCACCATCTCTTAAAGAATGTCCTCTTGTTTTCCCATTACCCCCTAAATTCTTTGCTAATTTATGCTGCTAAGTTGTGGAGCCTGTGGGCTTGGCAATGGTTGGTCTCTTTGACTGCATGTCCTCAGGTGATGCAAAGGGCATTGATCGACTAGAATTTTGTAGCTAGGAGTGGACAAAGCCCTGCAGAAATTTATAACACACCATGTAGAAGCCCTGGAACCCCGGGACTGAGAAACAAGCAGTGGGTTGACCAAGCACTGAGAGAGTAGGTCTCAGGCCCTCCTGCTGGTTCAATCAGTAGGCTCTGTCTCCTCAGTCTCATACCTAATCTTCCCTTTGTTGATTGTGTGCCCCTGCTGCAGAGCCACACTCAGTATCACTTGTCAAGGGATGTTCTATTCTCTTCTCCCCATTGTGCTGCAAAAAGCTTTCCCTCATTTCTGCCTGAAGGAGACTTTTAGCTGGGAAGAGGGAGAGGAAAAGAAGGCAGGCAAAGCCAACTCTATGGCCACAGAGAATTTCTCAAATCCAAGAATGACAGAGATACATCTGAAGGAGCTTCTTAGTATGTCTCAGCAGCTTGTGCTATGAGAGAGATCATCTCAAAAAGGTGTATGCCAGCACCCCATATCAGAACACTAGGCTATTACAGCCACTTTGGCTGCGACCAAGTCACAGCTAATGCATCTGGAAAAGTAGCAAAAGACAGGCCAAAGGCTGGGTCCCTGCACCCACATGGGAGACCTGGTAGATTTCCTGGCTCCTGGTTTAGTCTGACTCAGTCCTGACTATTGTTGTCACTGTAAATATGAACTGGAGATGGAAGATCTCTCCATCTTGCCCTCCCTCGACCTTTTAAATTTATGTTTAACATTTTGTTCAGATTTTCACAGATTTACTTGAGTTCACAGAGAGCTAATGAACTTTTCCCTGATTATAGCAGAATCCCACAAACAGTTTTCAAATTAAGCTTGGACTTGTGACTGACATTTGATATGTCTTGCAAGAATAAGTTGGTTAAAGCTGAGATGCTCCAGGGTTTTTATTGAAATGATGTTGCAGGTTTCCCTACCTTCCTGTATAGGACTTTGGCACTTGGTGTCAGGTGTCTCCCAGAGGGTGTCCAGCTAGGACTGCAGTGGGCAGAGCAGGAGCTAGGGCGAACCAAGGGAGAGGTAGAGAAAAGAGAGGCCTTCCTTCTTATCGCCCCTCCATGGCATTGAGCAGTCAACTCCCTGGGCAATCTGGATGTGAGCATTGAGAGAGAGAGATGCAGACAGTGTGATCTTGTATGCATTCACTCATTCCCCAAAAGATTGCAATGGCTGGGCCACATATAGGCCATGGTTTTATCTGATATGCTGCTAGGCCAGCTGCAAGCACAGCCATAATGAGGTGAATTTCGAAGGTTCTATTCATTTCTAGCAGCCCAAGTAGCTTTACAAATTTTGAGTTGAGGCAACAGTGTTGTAGCATAATGAGTAAAATCACTATCCGTCATGGCAGCATTCCACAGGATGCCAGTTCAGGAACCAAATGCTCCCCGCCCCTTCCCGCCGCATTCCATCAAATGTCCCAGAACTGATGTTTACAGCTAAAATTGGAGATTCATATATGCACTTCTTACCCACTCTTCCCATGTGGGCCATGGCCTTGGCACCTCGGGAATGGCAGGCAGTTGCAGTGATGTGCCCCCTTAGGTCCTGCTTGCCTGTGTCTGTTCCTCACAAGAAGCTATACAGTGAGGCCAACAGCCTAAGAGCTCCATGCTGATAGGTGATGCATAAGGAAGCCCAGGCAATTCTATTTTGCCTTTTCTTCAGTCTCTCCTGCTCCTCCAGTTATTAATACTTACTTATAACAAAGTGTGGCAGTGTTTTGTTTGTACCCATATGTGTGGATACCAGCTCTTGCAGACCCTGGTGGGCAGCTGGGATG
The DNA here is from genome assembly GCF_017591425.1 of Ochotona curzoniae. Lineage (NCBI taxonomy): Eukaryota > Metazoa > Chordata > Mammalia > Lagomorpha > Ochotonidae > Ochotona > Ochotona curzoniae. The sequence continues at coordinate 34,602 of NW_024465193.1, read as the reverse complement.
CTGTCCACCACCAAGTGGGAACAGATGTTTCTGTCCCTAGGCCCAACTCCCATCTTGGGCAGAGCCTGAGGCCTGAGACTGGCCCCTTGCCACATTCCCCACCACCTCCATTGCACACCACTGTTACAGCTCATTCTCCCACTTGATTGTGCCTGCCTTCTGGCACTAGTAATTATATCCCTCAGGTGATCGTACCCACTCACTGAAACATGGACCGTGAAAGCTTATGACTTAAGAACAAACACAAGGTTTCATATACAAGGACGTGTGGGGCTCTTTGATGGAAAGGGAGTGTGAACCTGCGCTGCCAGGGGTGCCCTTGGCTGAGGAAAAGAAGGCACTACATGCATCCAGGGTCACCTGCTTGCACTCAGTACTCCTGCCCTCAGTGTGTGTTCCCCTGAGCTCCTGGATCACCCCTTCCTTCCAGTACTCCTCCCCTCAGCGTGCATTCCTCTGAGCTCCCGGATCACCACTTTGCTCTTCACAGTGGATCACAACAGAGAATGAACATGGGTGAATCCGCGGAACTTAATTATCTTGTTTGGCACAAAGGTTGACTTATTTCAGAAATAACATCTGGTCCCATCACTAGTTTGAAAGTCCATTGTCCGAAAGAGAGAAGGGCATGGGCCCGGCACCATGGACTACCAGCTAGGGACCTCGGCATGGTTGCACTGGGATCCCATCTCTTAGCCGGTTCTAATCCCAGTGGCCATACTTCCCATTTTGCTTCCTGCTTGTGGCTTGGGAAAGCAGTTGAGGATGGCCCAAATCTTTGGGACCCTGCACCTGTGTGGGGATCCGGAAGACTTCCTGGCTACCTGCCTCTGATTGACACAATACCTGCCATTGCACAAAATTGGGGAGTGAATCATCAGTAGGAAGATTTTCATCTGTCTTCCTCTCTGTATATCGGCTTCCAATAAAAAGTAAATTCATATTTTATTTTACAAAGATCATATGTATGTATTTGAAAATTGGTATGGTAGTGTTAGGATCATATGTATACATGTGGTCCTAACACAACCTTACCATTGTATATATATACGTTTGTGTGTGTATTTATAGATATATATATATATGAATATAGAGAATCTCAATGTTATATGTAATTGGAATTTTGTGTAGTTTGTATGTGTGTATGTGTTATTCTTAAATTTTGTGTATATATATATATTTTTTGATATGGTTTTGATTCTGTGTATTGCATCAGTAGAGGAAGGTTTGAGAAGTCTCGAGAGGGTGTGCCATACACACATGAGACATAGCGTGTGCAAAAGCAAGTGATATTGTATCACACATAGTGCTTAGAAGTCCTGAAGAGTTGGCAGTTGTTCTGACTTGTAGTATCAATGTCTTTCTATGAGTGTGCTTGCTCAAAGACATTGTGATCTGGCAAAGACATGGTGAATGGAAATGCATTGTGAGGATTCATTAGAAGGTGAAGAGATTCGTTCCACAATGAGGCCTAATAGAGCATGTGAACTTGTGAGAAGCAGCTTGTTCCCAATGCATGGGGGAGGCTCTGGAAAGATCTGTGTTATTCTCACTCCCATGTCCACACATGAGGATCTCCCACTGCTCTCAAATCTTACTTGGGGCTCCAGAAAGCTCAACAAGCTTTGACTTGTTCCTGGGAATGCATCCCCAATGAATCTATTGTCAAAGACCTGCTCCTAGTGACTGTGTTGAGGAGCATGTTTTGTGTTGGGGTATTTTGAGGAAATAGTGTTCTTTGTGCCTAATTGCAAGCCTTCTTGGATTTCAGGCTTTGCCCTTATGACCTGGCCTACCATCCTCTGTGGGAAGAATATTTTCAATGCAAGTTGATAAAAAGCAGAATGTAAGTGAGATGCAGAAAGGCTCTCTTTCTTTCCTAAGACACAATCACGGCATCACTCACATCTCAGGAGCCTCCTCTGGAACCTTTTTGAATGCTGGGTCAAAATGGCTACCTGGCAGTCTACAGATGTGGCATTGCCTGAGTTGTCTCTGTTTTCAGAACAAGAGCACATCAAGTGAATATGCTGTTGATCACAAGAGCACTCATGGGACTTGCTGTTGTCTGGAGTGTATTTGACATTGTTTCCCTTTAGATTATTTCCTTCATGGAAATTTCACACAAACTGAGGCATGTACCCTGTCCAAAGCATTAAACCATGCATTTCTAGGAACAATCACTTTGCCAATGATCAATAGTAACAAGAATATACATGGAATTGTGCAGATGCATAGGTCTACCCATCCACAGATACTGTATTCATTCTGCATGTATTCATTGTTGCATGTGTATAAATAAATGAGTGTGAGTGCATGCATTTGAGTGTGTGTGGACTCTGTGAGGACTGACCCATGAGTTCAGCATATAATCTACCTGTCTAATTTTGCTATGCTCACAAATTTATTAATGTTGTCAGTACACAGAGGGCAAGATATTACATGAGATGATGGGCATACTTGAGGTCATATAACACACAGTTCTTTGAAGTACTGAAAGTGTTGCCAGAGCCATGATTCTGAAGCCATAGCTGTTTGTGAATGTCAATTGTCACAAGGCAAAATCTGTAAATCCTTTGGACCATAAAACTAGAATGAATGAATCTGCATGCCATAGACTTAGAATCTAAAAGAGATTTCTTCCACAGTGAGGTGGATTGAAGCAGCTGATTTTCTGAGCAGGAGCATGCTCCCATTAGGAGGTGAATCACTGTACAGGGGTCCATGCACTGCATGGCTTCCGTGCCTGTGTGCACAAGTGGAGATCTCCCACTCACCACTCACATGTGGCTTAGCCCTGTGCAGATATGACCTGCCTTTGGGGCCATATTCTCAATGAGTCTCTGTGCAATAACTACATCTCAGTGTCTGTGTCCTGAATAACTGCATTGGGAGGAGAAAATGAAGTGATAGTGATAGGGCTGAATGGCTTTATTAAAACTCTTGACATTTCAGCTTTCACATACACCCTTCCTTACCATTGTCTTCAATATTGTCATATTCAACCCATTCAGAAAGAAAGGTGACTTCATCTGAGCTGCAGGAATGCTCTCCTTTCATTAGACACCCTTCGAGTGCTACACGCATATCAGGAGTGCCGTTTTGAGTCTTGTGGATGCTTATGTGAGAAATGACAGCATGTCAACCTTTACCTGTGGCATCAGCTGCGTTTTCTCTACTTCTGAAAATAAATGATCAAACCATTGTTCATCAGGCTCTGACACTTCTAGATTTCTCTCTAAAAACATCTAACTAATTTAGCATTCCAAGATTATTTTTCATCACATAAGATCCAATCAAATGTAGGCACATTCCCTGGTAGGAGACTCCAACCATAGTGCATAAAACTTTCTCATTTTGCGTCCTGAATGTTGGTATGCAGCATTTGTTTTATGCAGCATGTATTTTTACATATTTATTTTTTACTCAATGATATCTTACATTATGTGTGTACAGTGTGTGTGTGTGTGTGTGTGTGTGTGTGTGTGTGTGTGTGTGTGTGTGTGCATGCAAGCCCATGCACTTGTGCATGTGATGTATGTTTAAACTTATGGCACGTGTACTTGTACATTCAGATCTCTAAACAATGTTGAATATGTCAGGATTTGTGATAAAGAGAAACCAGAACTAGTATCTTGATGATAACATAATATGCCTCACCCTGTGTAGTGCTTTGAAGAGCTGAACATGTTACAGCTGTAGACTCCTCTATTTCAAGTGACTCCATAACAATATTAATTCCCAAAACACATACATTTATTTGTGAATACAATTTCTGTCATTAGACAGCAGAATATCCAAGAGCTCAATAGCTGGCAGGTCAGAAGTTGCTTCGATGTTACCATGCAGGTACTGTGGTGGGGGTGGGATGAGATGATTGCAGAAGGTGCATGCATTTAAGTGGCTTAGGGAAAAGGAAAATCACCTTCCACCCTGAGAAGAGAGGTTCAAGATATTTTGTATACAGGAGTTTGTCCCCATTGATTGGATGGGGCTCTGGACAGTTTCTATAAATTTCATCCCTGACCATGACAGCACATGAAGATGTCCAATCACTCATATCTGATATACAGCTGAGAAGCTGTGATTTATACTTGGTACCATATTCCAATTGTTTCTCAGCAAACAGACCTCATTTTCATTCCTATGCCCTGAAGTACTCCGTTGTTAAAAAGCGTGTTAGGTAGAGACTGATGACAGTGACAAAATTGCAATTCTTTTCTACAATAGGGTATGCCATAACATCTCCCTTACCATCCTCTTAGATGATAATGGGTTCAACCCATGCTGGCAAAAAGTAGGCATCTTCGGATGTGACAGAACTCTCTGATTCTGTGTTGGGACCTCCACACAGATCTCGCAAGCATCTTCTTGAGGCTTCTGGAATGCTGTTTGGAATAAAACAACAACACAATCTTGAAATGCGGCTTCATCTGAGTGGTCCAGGTTTTCAAAGACTAGCACGTGCTGGGCCCAGCATGAAAATGTAGTGGTTAAGGTCCTCGCCTTGCACAGGCCAGGATCATATATGGGAACCGGTTCTAACCCCAGCAGCCCTGCTTCTCATCCAGTCCCTGCTTGTTTTCTGGGAAAGCAGATGAGGATGTCCAAAGATTTGGGTCCCTGCAATCTCATGGGAGACCCAGAAGAGCTCTTGGCTGCTGGCTTCAACTAGGCTCATGTCTAGTATCTTGAAGTCAGTTGGGGAGTGAAACATTGGATGGGAAAATCTCCCTCTCTGTCTCTCCTCCTATCTGTATATATGTTTTCCTAAAACCTGTTGGCAATACATAGACATATTTCCTTCTCATGCTGTTCTTTTTAATGCTTGATACATAGCAAATTGAAAACTATCAGGCCCATGTGTGTCTATGAAAATCAATTTTCAAACATCAATATGCAATTCCTCACAAGGTTTGTAGGGACATTGTGAATGAAGTTGTATTTATAAGGATTTGTTAGAAGCAAAATGATAATCAGAGTGTGGTGGGATGAATCCGACAATTTGTTTGCAGGATCTTGCTCCATGTGTGTAAATGTGGCTCTGGAGAGGTTTCCATATGTCCCATTCCTGCCCTTGTAATTTGTTTGAGAGCTTTACCTCTGTGCATCTGACTTGCTTTTCATGAACCATGCCCTCCATTCTGCCACATTCCCTATGAATCCTTACCCAGAGTCCTTATCCTAGAGCCTGTATCCTGAAGCAGTGCCTTGTGAGGGGAAACTGAACTGGATAGTGTATGGGCTGGTTGAATTCAATCATCTGTCTCTGTTTTAGGCTTTACCTACAAGGTGTCTTACCATCTTCTGCAATAATGAAGGGTTCAATGCAGTCGGAAACACAGGATGCTTCATTTAAGTTGGGAAAATTATCCCCTTTTTCATAAGACGCCTTGGGAATGCCGCAGACATCTCAGGAGCATTGTCTTGAGTCATTTGAAATTGTGAGAGAGAAAATGAAAACAGGTAATTTTAAATCTACAACATCTAATTGTCAAGGTTTTCAAAAGAAAAACACATCTAGTTAATTTGCTGTTATTCATGCATGAGACTTACTTTTAAGCGTTGATATAACATCATCATTCTTTGAGGCTAGTTGTTCATCATTCAATGAAGCCAACATTGTCCACCCCAGTGCAGACCATGGCATATGTCCTGGCCATTTCACTCATGGCATATGTCCTGGGCAAATCTGTCAGGAGTGATGGTGTCTGTATATCTTATATTACATATGGTATATATACTTTGAGATGTATTATGAATAGTTTATATGTGCTTTAGCATTAATCTAACTAAATCTGCATATTAGATTACTATTCATTTTATGCTAGATGCTTTTTTGAGTGTGTGGTGCATGGGGGTTTGTGTCCGGAGGTGTGGTTTATGCATATTCTCAGCTGAAAAGTTTTCTGATTGTGTCACTCTATTAGAAAACAGACATTGCAATGTGGAAAAACCTAGAGAATTTCCCTTTCCACTTGCCTGTATCTAAAAAGCTAACTTGATTATCAATGTTGTGGCCTGTGATTTTTTTTTTTTTTGGATTGATTATATTGCATTATGTGACACAGCTTTATAGGCACTGGCATTACTGACCCAAACCTTAACACCGAATGGTAGATTTCTCCACCTTGTTACATTACCACAGTTCAAATTCAGTTGAGATGCTTTCATTGCAAGCATGTACCAAGTGTAAAGTGCTGCGTCTTTTACTCCAGATGAGTTTATTGGTATTTCAGGAGACCATCTCTGGTCTGAACGTATAGGTGCCAGAGTATCATCCTGATCATTCCAAAGGCTTGACATAACAGCAGTAACATTTTAGAACGTTATGGAATTAGTTAACATGGTATTCAGTATTCAATGTTTCAAAAGAGAGAGAGAGAGAGAGAGAAATAATGCAAGTCTGAACCACATCCTGTAACTTCTACATTGACATATCAATTATTACTTTATGCATAAATTGTTTCTATACACTTTAAAATGGTTATAGATTACTAATCAGCTGTCTCGCATCTATTTTCTTTTAATGTTTTGCGGTTTATACCGTTGAAGTCTGATTTTGCAAAGAACTTCAAAACAACCAAAAAACCAAAACAAACAAGGCACTCAAGAAATGGGACCCGGAAAATGGGCAAACATTTCACAAAGGAACAAGCCCAAATGGCAAACAAACATATGAAAAAATGTTCCAGCTCCCTAGCAATAAGGGAAATCCAAATTAAGACATCGATGAGGTACCACATAACACCAGCAAGATTGGCCCACATACACAAGAACACCAACAATGCTTGCTGGCGATAATGCGGGGAAAAGGGAACCCTACTCCACTGCTGGTGGAGCTGCAAATTGGTACAGCCTTTATGGAAATCAGTCTGGAGAACACTCAAACAACTCAAAATCTGCATACCATATGACCCAGCAATAGCACTCCTAGGAATATATCCAAAACACCTGTTTCACGACAAACCAACATGCATCCCTATGTTCATAGCAGCACAATCAGTAATTGCAAAAACATGGAAGCATCTAAAATGCCCATCATCAGAAGATTGGCTAAGAAATCTTTGGTTCATCTACTCCATGGACTACTACTCAGCTATTAAAAAAAAACAAAATGCAGTTCTTTGTGGCTAAATGGGCCCAACTGGAAACTATAATGCTAAGGGAAATGAGCGAATCCCAAAAGATTAGATACCACATGTTTGCCTTAATTTAACCTGTAATTTTTTGTTTGGTTGTTTGTTATTTTTTGAACTTGTCATTGATATTGTCTCAACCCAGGTGTTTCGAAGAATGGAACTTGCATTATTTTTAACATATTGTTTACCCAATACTATGTCAATTAATTCCATAATGTTGTATATTGATACTGATGCCTTGTTGGGACTTTTAACTGTCCGGATCTTTACTCCGTTAGACCTATCTTCAGACCATACAAGGTCTCCCCAAGAGGCCACTGAACTTATCTGGACAATAAGACGCTGAACTTTATGCTAGGCATGTGTTTGCAAGCAATGAATCTCAACTGGACTTGAACTATGGTTATACAACAAGGTGGAGGAATCCACTATGGGGGGAGGGGTATGGGAGAGGTGGGGAGAATCCCCAGCGCCTATAAAACTGTACTACATAATACAATGTAAGCAACAATAAAAAAAAAAAAAAGATTACTAATCAGCTGCCTCGCGTCTATTTTCTTTTAATGTTTCGTGGTTTATAGCATTGAAGTATGGTTTTGCTGAACCTAGCTGTTTTTCAGGTAGTCTAACTCTATAGCTCTAACAAAACATATCTCAACCTTTAGGTGAAGAGTTTCAGGAGGGGTGTGCAGAGAAATCTTCAATCTTCAATACCCTAGTGAGTAGTAACTAATCTTCATGCCCTAACCAGTGAGTTATAAGTGCATCCCCACTGACCATTTCCTGGCTCTTTCTAAGCTTCCCTTGCTGTTCTCGGTCTATTCTAGTTTTTTGTTTGTTTGTTTTGAGGGGTGTTTGGGGGTGATCCGGATGGTCATTAAGAATGAGACTTAGGGCTCAAGTCAGAATTCTGCAGTTATTAATTGCTGCCCATCTCACTATTCCACCCATGATGAGATCTCCGACAAATACACTGGTTGACATAGTCCACTTTAGAGTTTGTGTTTGCCTAGATTTTCAGTGCCAACATATGGCTGGAGTGGTTGATTGACTTATTTTCTCTATTTTTTAAAATTTTATTATAATTTTTAAATATTCATTTCATGACACAGTTTCATAGTCTCTGGGAATCTCCCAAACTCTACCCTTGCCCTCAATCCATGGTGGATTCCTCCAGATTTTTGCAGTACAGCAGTTCATATCGGGTCATGATTCCTTTGCTGCCAGCATATCACATGCATTGTCAGATGAATTCAATAGTTTCCTGGAGAGACCATCACTCGTCTGAAAGTAGAGCTGACACAATACCATCCCCTCCAATGAGAAGCCACAACATAACATCAACAACAATTTACAGCATCATGCAGTTAACTGACATGATACTGAGTGACCATTGTGTTACAAAATGCAAATTATTATTATTATTATTTTTTAGGTCAAACTGAGAGTGAAGTGAGAACTCATTTTTTGGATGACTTCGATTATCTTTAGTTAAGAATTTTGTTTTGTTTTGTTTTGTTTTTTTAAAGATTTATTTATTTGTTTTAATTGTTATTAACATTGTATTATGTGATACAGTTTTCTAGGTACAGGGATTCCCCTCAAACCTGCCACAACACTCCCCCCATAGTGGATTCCTCCATCTTGCTGCATAACCACAGTTCAAGTTCAGTTGAGATTCCTTCATCGCAAGCATACACTTAGCATAAAGTCCAGCATCTTATTGTCAAGATAAGTTCAGTGGCTTCTTGGGGAGACCTTCTCTGGTCTGAAGGTGGAGCTAACAGAGTAAAGTTCCGGTCAGTTAAGAGTCCCAACAAAACATCAGCATCAATATACAATGTTATGGAATTAATTGACATAGTATGGAGTTAACAATATGTTAAAAATAATGCCTGAGTTCAATTCTTCAAAACAACTGGGTTCAGACAGCATCAATGACAGGTTCAAAAAGTAACAAACAACCAAACCAAAATTACAGGTTAAATCAAGGCAAACATGTGGTATCTAACCTGTTGGGATTCACTCATTTCCCTTAACATTATAGTTTCCAGTTGGGCCCATTTAGCCACAAAGAGCTGCATTTTGATTTTTTTTACTAGCTGAGTAGTATTCCATGGAGTAGATGAACCAAAGATTTCTTAGCCAATCTTCTGATGATGGGCATTTTGGATGCTTCCATGTTTTGGCAATTACTGATTGTGCTGCTATGAACATAGGGATGCATGTTGGTTTGTCGTGAAACAAGTGTTTTGAATGTATTCCTAGGAGTGCTATTGCTGGGTCATATGGTATGCAGATTTTGAGTTGTTTGAGTGTTCTCCAGACTGATTTCCATAAATGTTGTACCAACCTGCAGCTCTACCAGCAGTGGAGTAGGGTTCCCTTTTCCCCACATCCTCGCCAACAAGTGTTGTTGGTGTTCTTTTTTATGTGGGCCAATCCTACTGGTGTTATGTGGTACCTCATCGATGTCTTAATTTGGATTTCCCTTAATGCCAGGGAACTGGAGCATTTTTTCATATGTTTGTTTGCCATTTGGGCTTGTTCCTTTGTGAAATGTTTGCCCATTTCTCAAGTCCCATTTCTTGAGTGCCTTGTTTGTTTTGGTTTTTTGGTTGTTTTGAAGTTCTTTGTATATCCTGGAGATTAGCCCACTATGTCCTACATAGTGTGCGAAGATCTTCTCCCATTCTGTGGGTTTCTTTTTTACTTTGCTGATGGTTTCAATTGCTGTACAGAAGCTTCTTAGTTTGATGAGTTCCCATTTGTTTATTCTTTTCTTAACTGCTATTGCTTTTGGCGTCCTTCTTAGAAAGTCAGGACCTAATCCTAGGTCTTGCAGGGTATTTCCAACATTTTCTTCCAAGAGTTTGAAGGTTTCTGGAAGTAGTTTTAGGTCTTTTATGCATGTAGATTGGATCTTAGTGTATGGTGATAGATGTGGGTCTATCCTTTTGTGTGTGCAGGCTATCAGCCAGTTGTCCCTACAACATTTACTGAAGAGGCCTTCAAATTTGCTTGGACTGTCATTGGTCTTTTTGTCAAAGATTAATTGGCTGTATCTGTGTGGGTTCCCTTTTGGTGCTTCTATTCTATTCCATTGATCTTCCTCTCTATCTTTGTGCCAGTACCAGGCTGTTTTGATAACCACTGCTCTATAGCATGTCCAGAGGTCTGGAACTGTGATTCCCTCTGCTAACTTCTTGTTCTTTAGGATGATTCTAGCTATTCATGGTTTTTTGTGTTTCCAGATGAATTTTTGAATCATTGTGTCTAGTTCCGTGAAGAATGTTTGGGGCAATTTGATTGGCATTGCATTGAAAGTGTATATTGCTTTTGGTAGTATAGACATTTTAATGATGTTGATTTTACCTATCCAGGAGCATGGAATGTTATTCAATCTTTTGAGGTCTTCTTCAATTTCTTTTTTGAGTAGTTTTTTAGTTTTGTTCTAATAGGTCTCCTACACTTTTAGTTAGATTTATTCCCTGATACTTCATACTTTTCTCTACTATTTTGAATGGTATCTTGCTGGTTAGTTCTTTTTCCATCTTGGGGCTGTGTGTGTACAAGATGGCTGTTGATTTTAGTTCATTAATTTTGGTACAAAATGCAAATTTGTAACCACATCCTCTGATTACTTCATTGACATCTCAATTTTAGCTTAAACACAACTGGCTGCTATACACCTTAAAATGATTATATTTATTATTCAGCTATCTATTTTTATTTTAGTATTTAGCAGATTATGATATTGAAACATGCTTTTACTGGACTTGGTAAAGTTATGATATTCCAAACAGGCTTATAGATAAAATAAGCCATTTGTGTTAACAGTGGAGGACATTTAGGAGGGGTGTGCAGAGAAATCTTCAATACCTTAGTGTGGAGTAACTAAACTTTGGTCCTACTTAGTAAGGGATATGGGAATCCATGCTGACAATTTCCTGTCTGTTCTAAGGTTTCATTTTTGGTCTCTGTCTATCTGATCTAATGTAGGTGTGGGGACCTCCAGAGCAACCCTGATGATCACTGCAAGAGAGGTGGGCAGCCAAAGTTGGAACTAATAAGGACCAGAGAAAGCTCCTCTCCCAAGTCCCAAATGAAGTTTTCTGTTCTTGTGCTTCTGAGGACCACTCAGGGATCCTGGCTCTTGTTCTGCTGACATTAGATACTGTAATGAAGGGTCTGAGCTTTTTCCATCCCATGTGGGAGATTCAAAAGGGAGTGGATGGCCTCAAGGTTCTCAGCCTCTGAAGGCACTCCAATTTCCCATGGACGGTTGGCAGTGGGATATAGCCCTTGGTGCCCACACGGATAGTCCAGAGTTGGGATACAAGCCTTCTCCTGTCCTCCTACTCCACTCTGGGATCTACCCACCCCTGCTCTGTGCATATGACCTCTTGTGAAGAGGCTGTCAGGATCACTTTGGAATCCCACTGTATCTCTTTATAGTTTTTGCTCATGGCTAATGCAGACTTGAGTCTGCTGTGTGTAAGTTACCTCTTATATTCTTGATGGGCTATATTTCACATCTTCCTCACACATTCTAAGAAGGTAGAAGATGTCTCTGCTCTCCCATTCTTTCACAGAATCTAATTCTTTCACAGGTTATCATTGGGTATTAAAAGCATATTAGGTCTTTCAGTTCTTGGACATAGAACCGCAAGCAGCCTGACTCACATTGATGGTTGGTTCATTGATTACATTGCAATATCTTAGTGCAGGTGATACAGGTTGTTGGAGGTTGAAACAATATTACAATGTACAGGTATTATTTTTCTGATTGACATCATTACATCTTAAATTAAGGCAAACATATGGCATCGAACCTTTTAGGGTTGGCTCATTTCCCTTAGCATAATGACTTGTGCCATTTGGACAGAAAAATCTTTCATTTTTTTGGCAAACTGTATAATATTCCATGGAGTAAATGAACCACAGCTTTCTTCTGCAGTCTTCTGTTGATGGGCATTTTGGTTCGTTCCAAGTTTTTGTAATTGCTGATTGTGCTGGTATGAATATAGGGGCGCATGTTGGTTTCTCGTGCAGCAGGTGTTTTGTGTATATTCCTCGGAGTGCTATTGCTCGATCATATGTTATGCAAATTTTCAGTGGTTTGATTGTTCCCATACTGATTTTCATAGAGGCTATACCAACCTGCATTCCCACGTGGGAGCAGTGGTGTAAAGTTCCCTTTTCCCCTCATATTTGCCAGCAATTGTTGTTGGTGGTTTTTTGAATGTGAGCCATTCTCACTGGTGTTAGGTTGTACTTCATCGTTGTCTTAATTTGAATTTTCCTTATTACCAAGGAACTTGAACATTTTTGCATATGTTAGTTTGCTATTTTGAATAGTTTCTTTATGAATTGCTTGCCCATTTCTCGTGTCCATTTCTTGAGTGGTTTGCTTTGGTGGTTTGATTTCTCTAGAGAACTTTGTATATTCTGGAGATTAGCCCTCTGCCACCTATGTAGTTTGCGAAGATGTTCTCCCATTCTGTGGGATGTTTCTTTCCTTCATTCAATGTTTCCCTTGCTAAACAAAAGCTGCTTAGTTTGATGTAGACCAATTTGTTTATCCATGCCTTGATTGCTATTGTTTTTAGAGTTCTTTATACGAATCAGGGCCTATACCCAAATCTTGATCAGTGTTTCCAACATTCTCCTCTAAAAGTTTGAGGATTTCTAAATATATGTATAGGTCTTTTATCCATTTAGTTTTGATCATAGTGTATAGTGAGAGATTTGGGTCTATCTTCTTGCTTTTGCAGTCTGTTAACCAGTTGTCCCCAATGGCATTTATTGAAGAGACCTTCCTTTTTACACTGATTGTGGTCTGATTATTTTTTGTCAAAGATGAGTTGACTGTATCTATATGGGCTCCTTCTGTTGTTTTTATTCTGTTCCATTGGTCTTCCTCTCTATCTTTGTGCCAGTAGCAGGCTATTGTGATAATCACCACCCTATGTATGTCCAGAGGTCTGGGATTGTGATTCCCCCTGTTAACTTTCTATTCTTCAAGATGGTTCTAGCTCTTCATGGGTTTTTCTGTTTCCAGATGAACCTTTGCATAATGGATTTTTGGATATTGAACCATCCCTTCATTCCTGGAATGAATCCTACTTGATCCAGGTGAATGATCTGCCTGATGGTTTTTTTTGTTGTTGTTGTTGTTGCTGTTGTTTTGTTTTGTTTTTGTTTTATTTTTAGTTCTATTGGCTAGGATTTTATTGAGAATCTTTGCATCAATGTTCATCATGGAGATTTGTCTGTAGTTTTCCTTCTCTGTTAGTCTCTGTCCGGTTTTGGAATTAAGGTGATGTTGGCTTCATAGAATGAGTTTGGAAGGATGACTTCCTTTTCTATTGTTTTGAAGAGTTTGTGGAGGATTGGAGTTAGCTCTGTTTGGAATGTCTTATAGAATTCTGTAATGAAACCGTCAGGACCTGGGCTTCTCTTTATTAGTAACTCTTTGATCATTGACTCAAACTCTGCTTCAGTTATGTTTTTATTCAGATCTTCTGTTGCCTCTGGGTTAAGTTTTGGTAAGTGGTGGGAGTCTAAGAACCTTTCCATTTCCAGCTGGTCTTCTGATTTGTTGGAGTACAGTTGTTTGTAATAAACATTGAAGATTTTCTTGATGGTTTCAGTGTTTGTTGTTAGGATGCCTCTTTCATCCTTGATGCTATTAATCCTCACGTTCTCTTGTTTCTTTCTTTGTTAGTTGGGCTACTGGGGTGTCTATTTTGTTTATCTTCTTGATAAACCAGCTTTTTGATTGGTTGATTTTGTGTCTTTTTTTTTTTTTAATTTTATATGGTTTATTTCCTCCCTGGTTATGATGATTTCTTGTTTCTTATGGTTTTGGGGGCATTTTTTCTGTTGTTTTTCCAATTCCTGGAGGTGTGTGGTTACTTCCTGTACTTGGTGTCTTTCTTGGGCTTTGATGTAAGCACCAGTTGCAATGAGCTTGCCCCATAGCACTACTTTGGTAGTGTCCAACATGTTCTGGAATGTTGTATCTGGGTTTTCATTGGTTTCCATAAATTTTTTATCTCGTTTTTCATTTCTTCTCTGACCCATTGTTCATTTAATAACATATTGTTCAGCCTCCAAGAGTTCGTATATTTTCTGGGGCATTTAAAGTTGTTGACTTCCAGGTTCACTTCTTGTGGTCTGAGAATGTGCATGGTATGATTCCAAAACTTTTTGATGTTAGTTAGGCTCTCAACTGTGTGTTTGATGCCGGGATTTTCATTTTTGAGTAGTTTTATTTCTGTAATTGTGTGATTTTTGAATTCCTTAAGTTCCTCCCAACACTTTTCATTGTCCTGGAAGAGTATCATAATTTCTTTCCTGAACTCCTTGCCTGGTTTGTCTTCAATTTCTTCATCTGTAATCTCTGTGATTGACTAGGCCTTTTTGTGAGTTTTTGGGGTGTCACTGGCTCCTTCCTCTGATTCATTTATTTTCCTGTGACTTTGCCCCATGTCTCCCTCTTCTGCCACCTATTAGCTGACCTGAAGTCTTGCTGGTCTAGTTTTTTTCATCTCAAGTTCCTGGTGCTAAGGACCTGTTTTACTCTATGGTAGTGACTGGCTGAATTTGCCTACTGCTGGAGTGGAGGAGGGTTTCCTTGTTTCATTTTCTCATTTTAATTTGTAAAGAATTGATTCATCAGGGTTAGCAAAAGTACCCATTCACTGCAACACAGATCTGCCAATGTGATATTGATGGAGAAAATAGATTTTGCAACTCATAGGTGCAATCATGATACTACAATTAATGGCTTACAAGATGAAAATGAGATCAATACCACTGCCAGGAGGAATCCAAGTGAGAGGTATAACCTCACTCTCATAGTAAGTAATACATGCACAGTCTCCAGAATTCAAGGAAACAGGATCCACTAATTCTAAGGTTCAAAGGGAAAGTCCCTACCTCAGAGACCTACCTCCAATAAAACAATTAACACATTGCCCCTAGCCTTTCAGAAAGCAGTATACATGGAGAGCTGCTGAACACAAAAAATATGCATTAGTTCAGATGCTGAGATTTCAGAAAATAGTACACATGTACACACTGACCACCATCATATGCATAGACACTGCCCACCAAAAACCAACCTACATGTGCTTCAGCTCAATTGAACAAAATGCACACCATGAATTTTGACATTTCTGCTTCTACCTGGAGTTCAACTATTGAAAGCAAGTCTTCATTAGGTTCCAGAATGGTCCAGCAGGAATGCGGCATCCTGAAGTTGAAGCTTGACTTGAGCTTGACTCTTGCAGGTCTTATCATTCACTGAGTAGGACACAATGGTGTTGTGCATAGTGCAAAGATTTGAGTGCTTATACGCTCAGCTTCACCCAGACCAACAGGACCCAAGGCTGAGGTGACCATGACTGATAGTCATGGCTCCTTCCTCTGCCCTGCACCATCAGTTCCTAGATAGACTGCTTTCATCACAGCATCATCAGATAGCCAGTACCACAAGGAACGCTCCATGGTGGCATTATCTGTAATACCAGAGTGTCACAGGAGGGGCAGCAACTTGTAAAAGCACTTTTTGGAGATCAGGAATAATAGACCAGAGCCCAGCTTTTGCCTTGTACTGAGAAACTTTCAACCTTGGCCTATGCCACAGGCCCCTTCACCCTGAGCACCTAACAAATACCTCAGGGTGATAGAGCAGGGGTCCTTTGCCATTCAGGGACCATGTCCCCAAGCAGGAGAGAGCTCATAGGCCTCACACCTGGTGGGATGCAAATAGTCGCACCCATCAGGTCACCAATCACACAGTTGCCCTTTGATCAATGTTCAGCACTGGTCCCAATGTGTTTAATTTGAGAGATGTCAAACCTCATTCACACAGATGCTCAGCCTAAAACGGTGCCTACACTCACCCAGGCTTCAGTCACCTCAAAGTAACAAAGGCACATACTCTTCAGTAGGGTTCATAAGCTTCCCATTTTAGACTCCATTGTTGTTTTATCTGAGACACCAAATTTTATCCACCTGTTGCGAAGGCCATTATTCTTCAGTATGTACTTGGAGATGTGCAAGTTTTCATGCTTGGCACCATCCCCACCCCAAGCAGCCCAAAATTCCAGCACTCTATTAACTGCCGGTCTGCCCAACATTCTGGTTTTCATGACGATGCACCTCTCTTTGTTGAGATAGCAGATGTCCATAGCTGTAGGAAATCAGTGAGCGTGGAGCCTGCCTCTTGATCACTATCCTGCAGGTGCCACAGCCCATGGCTGTGTTCCTGGTTATTGGGCCTGGCTCACAGCAAGGCCCTGCCTCTTCCTTCTCTCAGAATTCTGGCCTGATAATGTTGGAGAGTGGGCTAAATCCCCCAGGCATCATGGTGTGAGTTCGTCATCCTCCAGAGAATGAGAGATCTCACTGGTAATGTGCACAGCAAGCAGAGTTTGTTGCCGCAGCATGCTGGTGTCACATTGAACTTGGGGCACACCTGTCTACCAGGCAGAGCCCAAAACAGAAGATCATATAGGCACTTTTGGGCTGGGAAATACATCAAAAGTAACATTCTTTTTTTTTAAAGATTTATTTTTATTATTTTTTCATTGGAAAGGCAGATATACAGAGAGGAGAGACAGAGAGGAAGAGCTTCCGTCCGATGATTCACTCCCCAAGTGAGCGCAACGGGCCGATACTATGCCGATCCGAAGCCAGGAGCCTCTTCCGGGTCTCCCACGCGGGTGCAGGGTCCCAAAGCTTTGGGCCGTCCTTGACTGCTTTCCCAGGCCACAGGCAGGGAGCTGGAAGGGAAGCGGGGCTGCCGGGATTAGAACCGGCGCCCATATGGGATCCCGGGCATGCAAGGCGAGGACTTAACCACTTGCGCCACCGCGCTGGGCCCCAAACGTAACATTCTTAAACATGTTAATTTTTATTGCATTCAAGCACAGGAATCCTGTTACATTCCTATGACCAGTATCTTTTTGTCTTATTTCATTCTCACACACTTATCTTCCTCCTGTTACTGGGAGCTTTGAAGAATCGCGCCATTACCTTCTTGTACTGTGTTTACAAAGTTGCAGGATATCAAAGAACAGATTTTTGTCTAAAGGGGAATCCTCTCATAGTCCAGGTGCCTCCTCATCTCACAACGTAGCAGTTTTTCAGCATCAAGGAAACTCAACTGCCCAACCAAAACATTCTGTCCTTAGCATCCTAATACACTATCATAGCATTTACTGATACTCCAATCATGAGAGACTCAGAGGAGTTTCAGTGGGATACAGGAGTCACGTGTGTCGAGGTTCCTGCCAAAGCAAACTTTTAAGCACCTAGGTTCAACATTGGGAAATCTGGAGGTGAGGGCCTCAAGCACACAGTTATTTTGGTGAGGTAGGCACAGGAGGCCAGAACAGACTTTAACATTGGCAGAGTGGACACCTGCATCAAGATAAGTTGAAATGACTGAAACCATGTTCCTCTGTGGTGACTGTGATTGCACAATATCCTGCATGTCATCTAACATTCGAAGATGCCTTGCAAGAAATTTCCATGCAGTATTCCAAAGAATAGTTGGTAAAGATTGGCAAGTGAAGTGGAAATATCACATGCAGGTTTCATTACCTATGCAGCATCAGCCTTTTTTTTTTTTTTTTTTTTTACCCCCTGTGTATTTCACCTCTCTTGTCCCACCCATTCAGGAATGAATATGGACAAGGATTTTTGTGTTCTGGGTATGCAGACCTCTCACCTATACTCAATTGTCCCAGCCCATTATGTTTTGGTAGTTTGGTTGGCTTCGGCTTTTAGTTATCCTTCTAGCTGTATCCAGAGGAAGTGAAGATTTTGCTTTAATCTACCTCTTAGAACCCACTCAACTGGCTTTCTTCTGAGTTCTGGCAGTCAGCCTTTCTTCTGAGTGCTGACAGTCAGAGCCCCTGAACAACACTGATGCTTTTGAGAATAGATGCCTCACAATGAAAGTGAGGGCCAGGAGTGATAAGCAGCAACTGAAAAACATTCTTAGTATCAGACTCAGCAATATTTGATTAACACCATTCATTATCAAAAAAACAGGGCCTATTAGAGGCTGCTGACATGAGATTCTACAACTGCAACTGTGATATTAAGTAGACAAAAGGTGGAAAATGTATGAACACTTAACAGTTAACATGGAATAGCTAATTCAAAGATGGAAGTACAACCAAATTTGTACATAAATGGTTTGTTTATGTGTTTTGAAAGTCAGAGTAAGAGAGATACACAGACAGAGAGATCTACCCATACATTCACTCCCCAGTCAGTGCAGCTGAACCTGGTTAACCTCAGAAAATGGAAGCTTTGATGTGGTTAGAACAATCCCAATCATTAAGGGTATTACCTGCTGCTTCCCCAATTGCACTGGCAGGAGAGGAACTGAAAGTGTCTGGTGGAACTGAAACCAGTGCTCAGGAATGGGATTGCTGATGTTGTAGACAATTTACATTGTTGCTCAACACTTCATCAGAAGTGTTGCTTTTTTTTTTTTTTTTTTTTTTTGGTTGCTATGCTCTATTTGTTTATTAACTCTCACAGGTTGTTGATGGAATATTCAGGGTTTTACATTTGTAAGCTCATGCCAGATATAAATATAGACAACATATGGCTTCATTTTAAAATTGAATATGTTATTTATTTGCCTCATTGTTCTGTCTAGAATAAGTTTCAGATGAAATAAATGCAGTATGTATGCAAAAACCATGCCTTATTTCAGCTCTTAGAGAAAAGGTTTTAGATTTTTAAAAACTAAGTATGCAATTAACTACAGATTTTTCAATAAGAGTTTTATTTTATTATCAGAAATCTCCTTCTATTCCTAATTTGTTCATTGCTTTCATTCTGAAAATCAACTTAGCTTATTTTATTAAATATAATAGGCATAAGTAACAGCAGAGGTAAAAATAAGAATTTCTTTTTGATGTGGGGGTCTGTTTTAAAGAAAACAATCTGCCACACATAAGCATAGATCTAAATGATAGTTGAAAGATGTTTTCATTTTTTTTTCTTTTTTTATTGTTAGTAACATTGTATTATGTGAAACAGTTTTATAGGTGCTGGGATTCCCCCCACTCTCCCACAACCCTCCATCCATGGTGGAAAATAAAAACACTACCACCTTACTTACCAATCATTGTATGAAATATATTTCTAATAATAAAAATGAACATGTGATTTAACATTTCCAAAAAAAAAAAAAGAGACGTTTTCATGTCACTTCTGGATCACAGGTTAGAATCACTACTCTCTGATTGGAAAATCTTTTCTGCTAAGAGTTTGCAAAGTTTTGAAATATTTATCAATCCTTTTTTGTCAGTTTCTAGCCATCCTGCTCTAATGACGTGCAAAATAAAACACACCAGATAGCAGAAGGTGAGTAGCTCTTTGATCACATTCACTAAAAACATTAATTACAAGAAAAAATAAAAAATAAGGAATAATCCTATTAAGTCCCTCACAACTAAGAAAAGAAAAAACACCAAATATTCGCTCTTTTATTCCTGTCATGATCTTTCATAATAGTTGATGTGATCATAAACTGTAAATTAGACAAGCCAAATTATCATTACTTCTTGTTTTCATAGTGTTTCAGACTCTTTTGGTAAGGTTTAACATCACATAGACATTGAAACCTTCCAACAACCCTATGAATCTTTTATTAAATACACTCATTTAAAAGATAGGAATGTGAAGTATAGGAATGTGAAATATTTAGGGAATTGATTTAAAGCAGAGAAACTCTCCAAGGGCCTAGTGGCTGAATCCTCACCTTGCACACTCCAGGGTCCATATGGAAGCCAATTCATTTCCATGTTGTTCCACTTCCTATCCAGTTCCCTGCTTATGGCTGGAAAAGCATTGGAGGATGGCCCAAAGCCTCAGGACCCTGCCCTCACATGGGAGACCTTGAGGAGGCTCCTAATTTGGGCTTCAGAGCAGCTTGGCTCTGGCTGTTGCTGTCACTTGGGGAATGACCCAGTGGATTGAGGATGTTTGTCTCTCCTTCTCTCTGGAAATCTTCCTATGAACAAACATAGAATCTTAAGAGAGAGGGAGAAACCTCCAGCCTTGAGACTTCGGGTTTAATCATCAGAATTTATCAAATAAGCAATGACTTAAGTTTCCCTCTGTGCTCATTCATACTTTAAACAGAATTGCACGTTAAACTCATGTCCTCATCTTTGAAGACAAAACTACATCATCTTTCTCTGGGCCACACATAGGTAGTCTTGCTAGTGTTTGGAGTTATTTATTTTCTATTTCCTAAGCAATGCACCATGAGTTTTTATGTGTCCAGTAGATTACAAATACTTCTAGAATTTTGGCACAATTTGGGTCATTAAGAACTTCTCCAAGGTTTCTGAAAAGTTCATTCAGCATTTTCTGATGAAACACACATAGCCTGTCCAAGGAATTTTGTTTGTTTGTTTTTTTGTTTGTTTGTTTGTTTTTGCATTGGGATTCAGCTATGAGAGCATGGTAAATTGTAACAGCAGTATTAGAAAAATTAAACTCACAATAATGAGTATATAATATCTAAAATATATGTAGGCATATTTACAGATCAGGAAGAGTAGCTATGGAGAAGTGGATGACAGTACACTTGGATTCAAGCAAATTGATATAGGCACCAGCTCATCCAATCCCCAAATCAAATATTCTCTGAATGAATACTATCATTTTCAGCTTTTATCACCATCTTTCTTTTTGAACAATCATCTGATTTCACCTCTTCCTCACCTGTGCAGAGAAAGTGGAAAACATCTGAAGGAAAATAGCCCCAAATACACGAGAAATACAGACACTGCTTTTCCCTTCAGTATTCAAACACCTCAGATAGTTCCCATGTTTGCTGATACATTAAAGAATGCCATGCACCTGAAAACACTTAGGAATCCCAAAGGATAACTAAACTGAATAGTGAGTTTCAAAGCAAAAATATTACTTTGTCATTAAAGCGAAAGCCAAACGGGATTTCACATAATGCAATGAGTGTGAAGGAATCATCAGGAACAGCAAGTTTAATAAACACAACTGCCTAAAGAAGGGCAGGAAAGCAGGGTTTTATCCTAAGAATCAAACATCTCAGAAGAGCACTCTACCCAAATCTTTCGTAAGAACGATAATTTCAGGAGTTGTCTCTCCAGGCCCACTAGGAAGCCCAAGGAGGGTGAGGGTTGATGAGGATGGTCAAGCTGTGAGAGGTGCAATTGCATGCTTGGGTCACACTCAACACAAAACGAATAGAGCCTCTAGCAACATGATTACATTTTAAGCTTGTTGGGGGCTGATCTAAGAAACAAAATGGGATAAGGTTACTTAGGCTATATGCAAAAACTTTATAGAGAGGAAGTCAGTTTTCCTCTGAGTGAAGATGCTAGTTAATACACCTGTTTCCCATGGCAGACTACCTGAGTTCCTGAGTTCAAGCCTCTCTCTGACTCTACCATATTTTAATATACAACTTAGTGTTGCTTGGTGATGAGACAAGTGATTCAGGTCTTACCACCCTCCTGGGAGAACTGGATAAAGCTTTCTGATCTGAGAATAGATTGCTTGCTATCAAGGTCACTTAAGCAGTGAACTTCCACACCTCCTTCTGCCATCCGTGTTCTCTGCCTCAACCGATGTGTCAATCTCTATATGTGTCTTTCTTTGTCTTTTAAATAAACAGATGTTCCAACGTTAGGAGAAATGAATGAAAACCCGAGATTTTTCATGAAAAAAAAAAAATCTCCATACAGTTTTCCTTGTCTTGAAAGCCCTTTCTTTTTCTAAATCATTAATCACAAAATTATTGATAACTTCACTGACTTAGTTTTTTTTTTTTTTATCTCAGTAGTCAGAAGAAAGGATGAGAATGAAGAATTTCAGATGTACAACTTACAAGAAAGAAAGGGTCAGACATACCAAGAGTTTAGTGAGTCTAAGAATTTTGGGGCTCAGGGGCAAAGAGATCACCCTCTTGAACTGCAATGACTGGTGCTGAGCCAGTCCAAGGTTAGGAGCATCTTCCTGGTCTCCCATATGGGTGCAGGGTCTCAACACCTTGTCCTATCTCTACTGCTTTCCCAGACCACAAGCTGTGAGCTGGATTGGAAACAGAGTGCCAGTATTAGAAATGATGTCCATATTCATCCTGTCGTGTTTATAGTGAGGACTTCAGTCACCAGGCTACTGCACCAGACTCTAACTGCTAAGCCATCACACCAGAACCCTCCTCTGACATTTTTCAGATATTTACTAGCATTTCTATGTATGCACACTCAATTATAATGTCAGCAAACATTAGATATTAATGTCAAATATTTTAACAGTTGCAGTTGCATCTTAAAAAGTATAGACAATTATATAAGTAAAACTTGCAAGGCTCATTTTTCAACAAGCAGTTCTGGGAGAGGCTAAAATAACTCCCAGGATGCAGGAGAAAGATCCAAGAGAAAGGACTTCAAAGAATTGCCTTTAAAAATCTGAGTTGTGCGGCATGTGTGGTAGGCTAGAGCTAGCCAGTGTACATTAACCATATTGTGTGGCATAAAACTGAATGAAATTTGGGGTTTAGGGAAACTTTGTGTGCTTCATGGCCGGTCAAGGAGAAAGGTCGACTAGGGTTTTCAGGATGACTAGTGAGGAAAGGAAGTAGCAAAGCATGCTTGTCAGAACAAATACGGTATCTGCACATTGGATGTGGGACTTCATTGATCTCATGAGAGAGATACATGGTTGCAAGGAGAGCTGTTACAGAATTGGGCTACAAGCAGGATAGAGACTATCAGAGAACAGATGAGATTCAAGTGTAACAGCACATGGGAACTCAGCATTTATCTCTGCACCAGGTATGTGAACTGTGCCCGGAATTATGAGGAGCATAATTTGGCGGCCTTTCAATACCACAGACGGATATTTTACCGCACCTGCCAAGTCATCAAACCAGGCTGTGAACTTCAAATATGGTATGTTGATGAGTATGGAAGGAAGCATGAGTATCAAAGGAAGCATCTGAAAGAAAAAGAAGGGAAGAAAAAGGAAGAGCTCACAACAGTGAGAGGTAAGTAGCACTGTTGCTTTTAAAATAAGTAAAGGAGCCACCTGGGGAATATTTGTCATTCAACTCTAAGGAATCAAATGGAAAGTAACAGCTGGAAAAGCCCAATTCAAATGTGATTTCAATTTAGCAAAAACAAAACTTACTTCTCAAAAGAAGGGAAGAGTTATAGAGAGACTCAAGCACAGGGAGAGAGAGAGAGAGAGATGGAGAAAGAGAAAGAGAGAGAGCAGGAGAGATCACCAGTTACTGTTTTAACCACAAAGGCTGCAAGAGGGCCTAGGATGGCAGCCTCGTGGCTAAAGTCCTTACCCTGGACATGCTGAGATCAAATATGAGCTCACTTCATGTCCTGACTGATCTACTTGCCTTCCAGCTTCCTGCTTGTGGCCTGGAGAAGCAGTTGAGGACAACCTCAATCCTTGTGCTGTTATAGCCACAACAGGGACCAGGAAGAAGGGTCTGACGTTAATTTTTAGATTGAAACATCTTGGCCTATTGTGGTCACTTGGGAGTGAATCAAAAGACAGACAGATTTCCTCTCTGTCTCTTATCCCCTTTGTATTTATGATTTCATATATCATAATATCATATATATATTTATATAAAGATATTATATCACGTTATGTTATATAATATCATATTATATTATATCATATATGTACTGTTTACACTATTTTTTTTATCTAAATTTGTGAAGTCTATCTCTGGCTAAAACCAGGAGCTCATGTATTTCAGCAGTTTAACTGTTTTGTACTCATATCCTGGGTACTTTAAAAGACCAGAAGATAGGATAAGGGGAATCCAGATCCCAATCTAGTCATTATATGCTTTAATATTATCATAGTAGTAACTTGAAACAATGTGACCTAATACTGACCCATTTTTTATTTCTTTGACTCCTGGGAAAGTTTGATCAACATTTTCATTTAGTTATTTTAGCTTTTAAATACTTTGTGCACAAAAATATCCCAGAACATGCATTTTACTTTTTTTTTCATTTTTCTTTATATTTTTCTTTTTTTTTAAGATTTATCTTTATTATTATTTTTTTTTTTCATTGGAAAGGCAGATATACAGAGAGGAGAGACAGAGAGGAAGATCTTCCGTCCGATGATTCACTTCCTAAGTGAGCGCAACAGGCCGATACAATGCCGATCAGAAGCCAGGAGCCTCTTCCAGGTCTCCCAAGCAGCTGCAGGGTCCCAAAGCTTTGGGCCGTCCTCGAATGCCTTCCCAGGCCACAGGCAGGGAGCTGGAAGGAAAGCAGGGTTAGTTAATTAGGGTAAAAAGGTTCAACGGC
Source organism: Ochotona curzoniae (assembly GCF_017591425.1). Taxonomy (NCBI): domain Eukaryota; kingdom Metazoa; phylum Chordata; class Mammalia; order Lagomorpha; family Ochotonidae; genus Ochotona; species Ochotona curzoniae. Next base: position 10,079 of record NW_024465193.1, on the reverse strand, counting down.
TATAGGAACGTGCATAAGACTATGATTTGCACTTTGTTTCCTTCATGTATCTGAGGTGATGGGCAATATTGAGGGAGAATTCTCACCAGTTACCCCCTCCACCCCAGGTCCTTCATGTGAGACACACTCTAAGATTCTCGCTCAAGTGGTTTTGATAGTTGATCAGTTCTGAAGCGCTGCCAGTCTCACCAATCCAAACACAATGAGGTTCTTGAAGACTCCACTGAATGACTTGGTCCATCATAGTCTCTGTTGGTCAGTAGTTTGCTGCCAAAATATAGCTGCATTGGTTGAGTGATGTGTTCTGTCTTCTGTCTTGTCTTGGTTAGGGTTCTGAGTCTGACATTTTGATTGTGGAGATCCACAAAGATAAGTTCAAGCTCTGAGGTGTTTACAGTCTAAATTTTTTTTAAAGATTTATTTTTATTATTTTTTATTGGAAAAACGGATATACAGAGAGGAGAGACAGAGAGGAAGATCTTCCGGCCGATGATTCACTCCCCAAGTGAGCACAACGGCCAATGCTAAGCCGATCCGAAGCCAGGATCCTCTTCCGGGTGTCCCACGCGGGTGCAGGTTCCCAAAGCTTTAGACCGTCCTTGACTGCTTTCCCAGGCCAAAGGCAGGGAGCTGGACTGGAAGCGGGGCTGCTGGGATTAGAACCTGCGGTCATATGGGATCCCGGGCATGTAAGGCTAGGACCTTAACCACTTGCGCCACCACGCCGGGCCCTACAATCTAAATTCTTGTATGTACTGGCAAGTACAGCGCCTGGCACATTCCATCGTCCTGATAGCTGGTGGTTGCAATTTCTGGGTTGCTTCTGTTTTCAGCCCTGATACTCACTGGACCAATGAATTTTGCAGTCCAGCCTGGTACTGTCCAGCAAATACTCAGCCTTCACATAAGCCAGTGTGGACTGCCCACTTCTTCACAGCAAACCCCTTTCCATTACCAATTGACAAATTAGCCAGCTGTTAGAGCTATTTTGCCCAGCTTGTCTGACCCCCAGGTCTGGACCACATATTCACTAGTGAAAACTTTGACTTGCCAGGGGTTTCCCAACCTCCTCCAATTGATCCTCTCCCTGACCCAGTTGTCAAACATGCCATTGTGTTTTATTCCAGGACTTGGCAAATCTGGCTTTCCATTTGGCTTTGTATGGGCTGATGAACAGTACAAGCCAGAGCAGGTTACGGAAATTACAATTTCCACAATGGTTTCCTTATATTAGAGAGAACATATGTATTTGCTCTTTTGTGATTGACACATTTTATGGTGTGGCTGCTGCGCGGCTGCACAGTGGCTGCAGCACACCCGCCGTGTGCTGGTTTTGCTGTGTCTTCTCCACAATAAAGGCTTCGCAAAGACAACAAGTGTCCGGGTTTGACTTGCTGGCCAAGGGACCCTGACAAAGAATATCGGTTTGTAGTTCTGTTTTTGTGTTGTTTCTCTGTGACTTTGGTGCTAAAGTGATATTGGCTTCATAAAAAATGTTTGGAAGATCTGCATCAGTTTCTACTGCTTGGAAAATTTTGTGAAGGATTGGGGTAAATTCCTCTTGAAATGTGTGCTAGAATTCAGCAGTGGAGCCATCTGGTGTAGGACTTTCCTTGTTTGGGAGGGCTTTAATTGCTGACGTAAAACCATTGCTAATAATAGGCCCATTTAGATTAATTGCTTCTAGATTCAATTGTGGTGGATTGTATGTGTCCAAAGATCTATCCATCTCTTTTTAGTCATCTGATTTGCTGCAGATAGTTCCTTGTAATATTTCCTGATGGGCTAGTGGGGAGTCTGTTTTGTTACTTTTCTAAAAGAACCAGCTCTTCGATTCATTGACCTTATGTATAGATCTTTTATCTCTATTGCTTTTATTTCCTCGATTGTTTTGATGATTTCCTTTTGGCTTCAAATCTTAGGAGTGCACTGTTGTTGTTTTTTCTTTTCCTTCAACTGCAGTGCTGGCCAATTTACTTCATGTTTTTCTAGTTTCTTGACATAAGCACTGATTGAAATGAACTTCTCCCTAGCACTGCCTTGATTTCCCTTATGATTTCCTCCCTAACCCACTACTCATTTAGTAACATGAATTAGTCTCCATGTGTTTGCAAGTCTTCCTTGGTGTTTTGGACTCCTTGGTTTCTAGCTTCAGTCAATGATGGTCTGAGAAGTTGCTTAGTATAATTTTAAGTTTTAAAATTTGTTGAAGCTTAATTTGTGGCCTATAAGATGGTCAGTTCTGTAGAAGATTCCAATGCTCTGATTTTAAAGAAAAAATGTATTCTCTGTCTGTATGATTAACTGCTTGATAGATGTAAACAAATGCATTTGCTCTAGAGTTTGGGTGAGTTCTGTTATTTCTTAGCTTATTTTCTGTCTCTTTGATCTGTCCTTTGATGTGAATTGGGCATTAAGATCCCTCACTATGATCATATTTTTGTCTGTTTCTCCCATCAAAGCCATTAATATTTGTTTCACACAGCTAGATGTTCCGGCATTAGGCACGTATACATTTATTATGATGATCTTCTTTCTGAATGGATCCTTGGATCATTATGTGGTGTCCATCTTCATCTCTTTGATGCTCTTTACATCAAAACCTATGTCATCTGATAAAAGAATGTTTAGTCCTGCACGTTTTTGCTTACAATTCACTTGCAATTTCTCTTTCCATCACTTCAGTTTCCATTGCCTCTGATCTTTGTTGGTGAGATGTGTCTCCTCTAAGCAGCAGATCGATGGATTTTGGTTTTACCTGGTCCTCCTCTATGGCATTTGACTGATGAGTTTAAGCCATTTAAGTTCAGAGTTATTGTGAGTAAGTGGCAGTTTAGCCCTGTCATTTCAGTGTTGGGTTGTGCTTTGATTGAGACTTCTGTTAGCCTTTTAGTGGGATGTTCTCCACATTTGCCTTTTGCTTTGGTTGTTGCTATTCCTTTTTGTCATTCATGGGAATTTCTGTGAGTATCATTTGTTGGGCATGTTTACAAGAGGCAAAATCTTGAAGTTGTTGTTCATTGTGTGAAGAACTTCATTTCATTTGCAAAGACAAAGGGAAACTTTGCAATTCCTAAGATGAATTACTTGCTGGTCTCTGAATGATATCCATGTTCAATCCGTGGCCTAGATTAGGAAAATGCCAGTTATGCTGAATAACACACACACACACACACACACACACACACACACACACACACACACACACAGACAAAACACTCTTTTTTTGAATCTTGTGGATGTAGATGTATAGAAAAAAGGCAATCCTTAATATCAATCACCATAAGACACTATCAGGGATCCTCCCATCCCGCGGAAGAAATCACCTGACACTTGAGAGAGTCTCCAAGGCGCTTCATTCCAATTTTCCATTGTGACCGTTAACTCTGTTGTGACCGTTAATTCCGTTATGACCGTTACGACAGTTACGACCATTACGCTCCATCCCCTTCCCCACCAAGTCCCCCGCTTATCTGTCAAACCTGACCATTCAGCTTAAAGATAACCATGGCACACCAATCAGGGCAATGGGCCAATCACATGGCAGGAAATGGTTAGTGCCCCATACAGCTTCCCCTTCTTGTTTTATCAAGCAAGGGATCATGCCTGTCTTAGGTGTTCCGAGTTCCGACTCCCCTAACCTGTCACTGGCTAACCATGTGGCTAGGAATGTGGCACCTGTCTTAGGTTGGTGAAGCCATATCGGATACTTACCCATCTCTGGCTACTGGTCCAGTATGCCTAGCCAGACTTCTGGGGATTCTCTGTTGTGAAGGGCAAGCACAGCGTGCACTAGCAGCTGCTGTTATTGCTGCTGACACTGTGCTCAAGGATGAAGCATCCACAGACCCCAAAGAATGATAATTGATAAGATAAGGCCCAGGGCTACTCTACCGGAACATTGGTGTGCAAAGGAAAGATCCTTTAGTATCCAATTTGTCCATTGCTCTACCGTAGCAATCTCTACTTTGCTGCTATTTATGGCTATAATTTGGGATCTTAGTTCCTATGTCAAATTATCAAATCGTATGGACCAGCTTCCACTAAGGGATAGCATAGCGGATAACTCTTTGGACAAATTCAATGCTCAGGAACCATTGGTGACAATGGAGGGAGTGACACACATTCCAGGTAGAATAAGCACTCTGGGGGTCCCGATATGATGGAAATAATTGTAGAATATGTACCAGCTCTGCAGTCCCAGAGCCATTCCAACATTGGTTAAGGACTCACTTAAATACAGAGCAATTCAAAAGGGTAGCATTAGCACTCATGGAAACAATAAACATAAATGGAGCTTGTACATATACATAAATAGCATTATAGATAGCATCACAACTGCAATTAACTTTAACATTTTCTTCCCATATTCTAGAACTATTACTATTATACTTACAATTCCTTATCACTACCTTATCAATAAATGCAAAAGCTGATATATCTGAACACCCACCCCTACTAGTGCAAAGTACCCAGACATTCCAAGACTTAGCAGAAACAGATTGAACAGGGTTAACACATGTATAGTTATACTCCACAAAGGCAGAATTTGAACAGGTAGGAAATCAATTGGTCACAGCAAGATCAGGTGCTACTCTTTTAGGAGTCACAGTACTTTGACAGCAGTCCATTCTGGGGGCCATTTCCAAGGCCCTAGACAGCGAGACAATATTTGCTGCACCCCTTTTATGGTGCAGTTTTAGCTGGAGATTCTGGCTGTCTCCTCTCTGATCTGAATGAACATCAGGCTGGTCAGCATCCACCACGTCCACAGGTTCATCTTACTCTGGCTTTCTTATCACTCGTGTCAAACGTTTTGGCACCCACACTGGTCCATCAGAATCCTACGGAAAAACACAAACCACTGCTTGCGTCCATCGTAAGACAGGATGCGGGCCCATCCATTGTTTTGTTAAAACATACTTTCACGGGCCCGGCGCGGTGGCGCAAGTGGTTAAAGGTCCTCGCCTTGCACACCCGGGATCCCATATGGGCGCTGGTTCTAATCCCAGCAGCCCCGCTTCCCTTCCAGCTGCCTGCCTTTGGCCTGGGAAAGCAGTCAAGGACGGCCCAAAAGCTTTGGGAACCTGAACCCGCGTGGGAGACCCGGAAGAGGCTCCTGGCTTCGGATCGCCATAGTATCGGCCCGTTACGCTCACTTGGGGGGTGAATCATCGGGCGTAAGATCTTCCTCTCTGTCTCTCCTCTCTGTATATCAGCCTTTCCATTGAAAAAAATAATAAAAATAAATCTTAAAAAAAAAAAAAACATACTTTCACATCACCCAATCTTTGCAGGGGCCTGTGCCAACAGCGTGGCGTTTGGCATCAGAATGGCCATCCAAATTCAAAATCAAAAATTTGAAAATATAAGTAACTAAAGCCAATTGATGTTTAGGACTATTGGGATAAAGGGTGGCTCCTACTCCCCCTTTTTGTTTTATTAATAATGCTTTGAGAGTTCCATGGGCACGCTCTACCACAGCCTGGCCTGAGTGATTATATGGGATGCCAGTGGAGTGTTTAATCGCAAATTCAGAACAAAATTTATCAAATGCTTTGGCTGTATAGGCAGGTCTATTATCAGTCTTATAACACCGTGGGACTCCCCAGGCTGCAAAAGCCTGAAGGCAATGCGATATAACATCTTGAACATTTTCCCCTGTATGAGCTGAGGCATAAAGGACCCCAGAGTAGGTATCAGTAGAGACATAAACAAAAGAAAGGCGAACAAAACTCGGAACATGGGTAACATCCATCTGCCATATATGATTAGGCATAAGACCACGGGGATCCATCCCAAAGCAAGGCTGGGATAAAAATGGGACACAAGTTTGGCATTGTCTAATAATAGTGCGGGCAGCATCCCGAGAGATTGGGAAGCACTTTACCAAGGTTTGTGTGCTAACATGCCACGTTTGGTGAAAGTGCTTTGCCTCTTCCTCCATGGAGAATGCTAAGAGGAATCTAGAAGCAGAGTCAGCCTTGTCATTGCCTTGGGCTAAAGATCCAGGCAAGTTGGAATGTGCCTGAATAAAGCCCACATAAAGAGGATTGGTCCGGGATAATAACAATTGTCGGACTTGAAACAGGGCCTCATGCAACATAGAGCGAGGTAAAATATATTCTACCATCTCAAGGCATTTAACAGCATTCACCACATATAAGCTGTCAGAAAGAATATTCAGGGGCTCAGGCACTAACCACAAGGCCAAAGCAACGGCGGCCAATTCTGCAGTTTGTGGAGAAGAGGAAGCAACCGCAATTGGGAAAATTTGGGTATCCAAGACAACTGCCCCTGTGCCACCTTTAGCCCCATCTGTAAAAGCAAGCCGCGCTCCGCTAATGTGCCACTCCTTAACCACCTTGGGAAAGCACAATGGGACTTCTTTGCAAAACTGCACCCATGGATGGGATGGATAATGCGTATCAAATTGCAAAGAAAAGCAGGATAGCAAAATGGCCCAAATATCTACATTTGGCATAGACTGGTAACTATTTCTCTAGAATAAGGGGTAACACATAAGCGAGGATAAACACCAAAGGTTTCTCAGGCTCTCTCCACTGCTTTAATAATCACTTGGCCCATAAGTTAAGGGAAGGTGGCAAGCACTTTGGAAGGTTGCATGAGTAAATACATCCAGACTAAATCCCCCACTCCCCCGCCATAGCAGCATAGCAGGAATACTTTCATGTATAATCAGAACAGACAATGGTTGTGAAGGATCACAATGTTCAACCTGAGCTTCTTGGAGTCTTTGCTGGACTAACTCAAGAGCCTTGTGTCTCTCCAAAGTAAGTTCTCGGGGTGAATCTAATGCGGTGTTTCCATGAAGTATATAAAACAGGGGCTCTAAATCTTTGGCGGTAATATGAAGATATGGTTGGATCCAATTAATATGCCCCAATACCTGCTGGAAATCATTAAGGGTCTTTAAACCATCCATTCTGATTTTAATCTGTAATGGGGCAACCTGACGGACTGTCATCTGTAGTCCCAGATAGTTTACATTGGGGCCCTCTTGAATCTTCTCAGGGGCAATGTGCAATTTACCGTGTCAGTTCTGGCTTCAAGCACACTAAGGCGGCCTGCACTTCTTCTTTCTGCTTTCTGCATTACGGCGTGCAGTGTCTAGTGCTAACTCGCGGCAGGCTGACCGTCAGACCAAATATTGTCCAGGGGACAGGGTGTCTTTAGCTAATTTTTTCCAATCATCAGGGGTCAATGCCAAGCCTGCTATCTGTTTCAGCACTGAGAGGGTGAAGGGGGCATGAATACCATAGGAATCAACAGCGGTCTTCAAATCTTTAATTAACTTGAAATCAAGTGAGACCCAGGACCGAACTGGGGGATTTTGTGCTCTATCCTTTGTAACTGGAAACACTTTCCCTGCCTTGGCAAAATTGTGCCATGAACTTGCACCCTGAGGCGAGGGGGCACTTACACAATCTCCCTTTCACTCCTGGCATTACCAAGGCGGCTCAGTTGGAGTGAGTGGAAGGTCGCCCAGATGGGGAGGCAGCTGCCAGACAAACTTTTTGATTGCATTGAAGTGGTCTTTAGTTTCTGTGCAAGTTCATCAATGTCCTGGCCAGAGGCCCCGCCTGAATGCCTGAGTCTGAGTATTCTTCACTGCTATCTCCACCTTTCAAGGAAGCTTCTTCCTGCATTGAATAAGTTAAATTGCCCATGTTTCTAACACAACTCAGATCCTTGCTAACCTGCAAACTTGACTGATCATTAAATCACAAAATTGTGTGATCGTTAACCACAAACTTGAATGTGCACTAGACTTCAAACCTGAATGGGCCATAAACATGTTGGATCGTGAATGGGCTGTAAACGCTATTGTAAATGGGCGGTAAATGCGATTGTGAGTGGGCGATAAACACGATCATGTGTGGGGTAAACACGATCGTGAGTGAACCTGAATGATTCTGAATGGCTGCTAGACCACTAGCCTGAAGGGTTGCTAGGCCTGCGCTTTAATGGTCACTACCCTGCGAACTTGAATCATTATTAACGCTTGAAGTTGAAGTGCGCATCCCCCCTGGTAGAGCAGTTTCCAGAGCAAAAGTCTCAGTTGTAAACTAATTCCATCTGGAAGCAGCTCCCTGAGTGATCTGCTCAGCTTACCTTCCTGGCATTCACCAGCTGACTTCTATCCAAAAAAAAAAAAAGCGCCAGTATTCTTGTATCTGAGTCACAGCACAATTATCAGGGTCTTCCTGTCCGAAGGAAGAAATTACCCGACACTTGGGTCAGAGTCTCCGATTTGCTTTGTTCTGCTCCTCTGTTAAAAACCGTTATGACCATTAAGTCCATTAGGCTGACCCCCACCCCCGCCAAGCTCCCTGCTTATCTGTCAAACTTGTCCAATCATCTTAAAGATAACCAAGGCACACCAATCAAGACAAAGGTCCAGTCACAGGGCAAGAAATGGTCAGTGTCCCCAACACTCATTCCCGACTGGTTCAAGAATAGGCTAGGATGACCACTATGGATGTCCGCATAGAGATTGGTAAGAAAACTAAAAATGGACCTGCCATATGACCCAGCAAGCCCACTGATGGGAATATATCCAAAAGAAATGAAATCTGCATGTGAGAAGGGAATCAGTATTCCTATGTAACAGCAGCACAATATACAATACCAATGACATGGGAACAGCATAGATGCCCATCCATAGAGGAGCACACAAGTAAACGATGGTTATTGTGGTTACAGAAAATAGCTACACAACACCGTCAACTCAGTCAGAGATCTGGCACTCCCCAAAGGCTGAAATTCCATGTACAGGCTGATGATGCACAAAAGCCAACATTCCCTGTACTATCAGAGCCCAAGCAGAGCTGGTGCCAGCACCCATGTCAGAGGGAGTAGAAGATCTTTGTCTCCACTACCCTGCTGCTCTTTCCCACTTGCAGTCCTTTCTTCTCCTATCCATTCCTCCACTGCACAGGATAGGTCCAGGAACTGACGTCTCTTCGCATAAAAAAGGTCTGTTTCTACTTGGTTCGTATTTTCTTTTGTCAGTAAATAATAGAAACTGTGCTGCATCTACTCAGTGGAACACCACTCAACCACTAAAAAGAATGAAATTCTTCCCTTTGTGACAATATGGACACAACTAGAGACCATTATACTCAGTGAGATAAGTCAACCTCAAAAGACAAATACCATATGTTGTCTCTGCTATGAGGCAAACCACATAGAATTATAAGATCAATATCCCTTCAATATGCTGTCTGTGCTATATTTCAGGTATTTTTGTTTTAATTTTCATTCAGTCAAACGAAGTATTTATATTCCCTTACTAATTTCTTCACCGACTCTATTACACAGTAGCATCATTGCCTTCAAGAAGATTTTTGAGTTTATATGTCATTTCTTCAATGGCACTTTGATCATTCAGGACTATGGTATTTACCTTCATGTTACAGTTAATTGTTTGTTTAACTTTCTGCTGTTGAACTTATTTTGTGGCTTTTCTATTATGGGGATGTACAACAACTGTGTGATAGAGACTAATGTATTGAGATGTGAAGATACTAAGCTGTGTACATGTCTACTTCCAAAACAAAGATGTACTCTTGGTGAGACTGTTCCCAACATTGCTAAAATAGAATGCTGGGCAATCTGCCATTGTCCATGTTATCAATGCTCTTGGATGTTTTGATTGGTGTGCAGTACTGCTGCATTTTCTCTGTATCTTCTCCTTATAAAATGCTGTTGAGTGTTGTTTTGTGTCTTTTCTGGAAAGCTGCAACTGTTGTAATTGGGTAGCTGCTCTGATGGTTTCCTCTTTTTAATTTGCCTTTTCATTGCTGGATGTATAGTTTCTTTCTTTGTTTCTAAAATGTACGAACTTATTTGAAAAATCACAGACAACTCCCAGATGGAGGAACATAGTTTCTTTCTGCAAATCAAAGTGTTTGAAAATTACATTGACCACTATGGGATCCATGTGATTTATACTGCAAAATTATATGATATTTGCTCAAAAGTAATACTGAAAATGTAAGGGATCTACATGATACATACTGCAAAATCATGACAATATATTATCAAACAAGAAA
>NW_024465192.1:0-3472 GCF_017591425.1 Ochotona curzoniae | reverse complement strand
GGGTGCACGGCCCCGGTCTCCCAAACGTTAACTCCACAGCACAGCTTGTTTCTCAAAGGTGTAACAGGAAGGGCAATCATGGCCTGATACATTTAGCCCATGGCATGACTGCAATTTCCCTCCTTCCTGCCTCCCATTCTTGCATGTCCTGACTGCAATTTCCCTCCTTCCTGCTTCCCCTTTTTGCATTTCCTTGGGGGAGCTTAAGTGTTGCTTAACCATTGGGAAGATCCTGGGAGGGGCCAAGCAGACTATATAAGAGAGTTTGACTTTGAATAAAGGCTTCACTTCACAAGAACAAGTCTCAGTGTGTTGTGTGTTGTCTGTCTTGTCTGTCTCATAACCCTAGTCCCTCCGCTCGACTCGGGGCTTGGCGTACATGGCAATGCAGGCGTTGCCAACAAATGGAGGTTCCACCGAGATCGAGAAAGAGAGGATACACGACGAAGGGTCGTCCCAGAAGGCTGGCCAGCAGGTAAGTGGGACGTATTGTAAGTCTTTCCTAAACTGGTAGGAAATGGAGTTTTATTTTGAAATATAGGTAGGTTTAAGATTTATTTTGAAATATAGTTAATGTTTTAGATTTATTTTGAGGCATAGTTAGGTTATAGATTTATTTTGAAGTAGAGTTAGGTTTTGGTGTTTAATTTATCCTGCAAAAAGGACAATAAAATGGGTTCAGCCGTCTCCCAGGATAAATTGGACACCGAGCTTGAAGAACTTCTACATAAAATGGGGAATGCTGTTGGTCAGAACAGGCTGACCGGAGAGTTAAGCAATTCAAGCAAGGTAGATTTAAAATAAATAAAAGAAAAAAAAAAGGGAAAAAAAGGGAAAGTAAGAGAAAAAGAGATTAAAGAAAGACATGTGTTCTGTAACTGAATTTAACAAAAATAATCTGATATAAATTGGTCCACTGTTAAATTAACCTAAAGCATGAGAGGAACCTAAGTACTTGTTCTATAAAATATCTCCAGGTTAAAGTATGTCAAAGAAGAGTTTGGTAATCGCGATTGCAAAGGGTTTAAGAGTTGTATGTCTCTGTTCTGATGTGTTTGTGCATATGTTTAGTCATTATTATTGGTGTTCTGTTATTTTTGTCCGGACAAAAACTAGATTTTGTTTTAATATTCTTTCTCCAGTTCTGTCTTTGTCTTGAGTTGTTAAGTTGTTCTTGTTCAGAACTGGGTGCATGTGTGAATGACTGACAGATAAGCTGTGACAGACGATGACCTACCCCGTTTCTTTCTCCTGGTAAATAATTTTAGAGAGGTCTAACAAATTCAATAGGCCCTGGCCAGACCAGACTCCCCACCTCCACTGGGGAAAAGTTCGTATGATGTTTTCTTCTATGATATTTGATCTTCAGCTGATAGTGTTGTCTTGGCATTGAGCATACAGTTAAATGCTAACGGTATTTTATTATTTAACTCATTAGGACCTCTAAATTCTTCAGAGTTCTAAACCAAGTCTCATGACTTTGAGTGTTCTAGTAGGATCCCTGGAACTCTCAAAGATTGAGACAAAAATTTGAGTAGTGTAATTGTCATTCAAAATAATTTGGATTATCAGATGTTTCCTGATTATAAAATTGGCCTGCCCCACCGTTAGCTGACTGGAGCGTGTGATGCCCAAGAAGGCCTCTTCTCAAGGGGCAGGCCTTGGGGCTCTGCCTGTGCCCCGGTGAGATGAGGCTGCGCACATGGGGAGTGCCCGGAGAGCAAGGAGGACCTGCCTGCTGTGATTTTGTATTTTTTCAGATCTGCTATAAATTGGGAATTGTATAGTTGACTTGCAGATTTGACAAACTGTGGGTCCAGGGAAGTGGAGTCCCGAGACTCTTCTGGTTTTAGGATTTCTAGATGGCCCCTAGCAGCCTCAAGGTCAGAAGAATGTGTTTCAAAGATTGTATCTTTCAATTGGTAAAGTTAATTGTAGGACAGACAACTGATTCGATCTGTTAAAAAAAAAATTGGGGGGCATTGCTAAAATGTAATAGTAAACTTAGGTATGGTTTATTCAGATCATTAAAAGCAGAATGTAATTCTAAACAACTGGTAATTTTAACACACTTAAGAGAATTCTCAAGTAACTGTTACAAAAGCAGTTTTGTTTTATAATGTGTTATCTGATATACGTGTATGTTTATGTGGCAAGCTATATAGTCTATCTGAATTGACTTACAGATGAAAATATTCATAAATGTAAATTGCTAAGCTAAATCCTTTTGAAAATAATATATGCATACATGATTAAGCTCTTGGAGAGGCATGTCTATTTCTGTTTTCTCAGGACCTACAAAGTCTGTGCAGCTGAATGGTTCTGAAAGAGAAGCCTCTCAAGTGCCAGGACGCACATCAAACACCTGATGACTTCTGCCTTCTAGCAGGAACCACTAGATGGACTGACCCCCAACTGCTGCTGTTACCCAACTGCACCCCCCACTCACCAGGAAGAAGCTAAGAGCTGATGACTACGCCCCTTTCCCTAAGAACTTTTGGGATCCATTTTTCTGTTTGGAAATGTAAGAGCCAGATGGGATGATAAGTAGTTGGGGTCTCCGGTTCCTGCTAAAATTATGGTATACATGTAACATTTTAGCTCTGTGAGATTCTTGATTGTTAGTATTTTCAACAACATTTGAACATTGTTAAGACTCGAGTGACCCTCATGTTGGGAAAGTTATTGTAAATGTCATTAGACTGGCAGCATGGATATTTAAGGAGATGTTTAAGGAATGGAGCAGGATATTGGCCATGGGGCTAATGGTCGTAGCCATGATTGCAGTACTGTTTACTCCTCTCTGCCGCCTATGCAGCCAACAAGCCCGGGAGCAGGTCATCACTTGACAAACTATGATGACTTTAGCTGTGGAAAACACTAGAGCTCAAGTCCAGTTGAGCATGATGTGTATTGGGCAGCCAGAGACGGGTAAGATCTGGCAGAGCTGATGACCAACCTAAGACAGGGATCCCACGTGCCCGGGTGGAGCTCCCCATGACGGGTAAGGCATCAACTGACTGCTGGACAACCTAAGACAGGTGTTCATTAAAAACAAAAAAAGGGGGACATGCACGGCCGGGTCTCCCAAAGGTTAACTCCACAGCACAGCTTGTTTCTCAAAGGTGTAACAGGAAGGGCAATCATGGCCTGATACATTTAGCCCATGGCTTGACTGCAATTTCCCTCCTTCCTGCTTCCCATTCTTGCATGTCCTGACTGCAATTTCCCTCCTTCCTGCTTCCCCTTTTTGCATTTCCTTGGGGGAGCTTAAGTGTTGCTTAACCATTGGGAAGATCCTGGGAGGGGCCAAGCAGACTATATAAGAGAGTTTGACTTTGAATAAAGGCTTCACTTCACAAGAACAAGTCTCAGTGTGTTGTGTGTTGTCTGTCTTGTCTGTCTCATAACCCTAGTCCCTCCGCTCGACTCGGGGCTCGGGGTACGTGGCAATGCAGGCGTTGCCAACAAT